>NC_056438.1:41400988-41457965 GCF_018296145.1 Oncorhynchus tshawytscha | reverse complement strand
ACAGACCATAACACATTTTCTTGTACACATGCACACACCTGTCACAAACTCAAATAAAGGCAATGATTGCATGTATACATCACAAACAAACACACATGCATTCAGACCCACTCCTCCACAAAGTCGGTAGACTATGCTGATGTGTACTGATGTGTACAGAATTTCACCACAGTCAATCCCATTGTTCATTTAGGAACTATACACACTTTACTCAAAATATAGCAAATGACAGAGGGAGAGGGAGAGGGAGAGAAAGAGAAATAGCCAGTGAGGGAGAGAGAGCAAGCGGCAAAACACATGGGACTGCCCGGTAGCTGAACTTTGTGAGTTAATAGAAAGGGATCATGAAGAGGGGAAGTGGCACTGGCAAGTAGTGACTGCGCTCACTAAATCATCTGCTCTGCCTATATAAAAAAAATATTGTTTTTAAGCACTGTCGACTACTAGTTCCATTTCACAGTTAACTGCCTCTCTCTCCTCCTATCCTCAGCCTAGTGATCATGGGGCTACGTCACAAGGTGATTCTTTACAGAAGGGCTGCGCTTCAAGGGAAAGAGAAATTAAAGGAGGAGAGGCACAGAGATTGAGGGAAAAGGAGAGTGAGAGACCAAAACAAACAGATAAAGAGAGAGAGAGCCTCCTGAGTGGAACAGCGGTCTAAGGCACTGCATCTCAGTGCAAGAGGTGTCACTACAGTCCCTGATTCGAATCCAGGCTGTATCACATCTGGCTGTGATTGGGAGTCCCATAGGTTGGCCCAGCGTTATCCTGGTTTGATCGGGGTAGGCCGTCATTGCAAATAAGAATTTGACTTGCATAGTTAAATAAAGGTTAAATAAAAAAGTATTGACCATAGCAATGAGTCCGCAAAGTAAATGTAATCTAAATGGGACACGGTAAATTGAAATACAATGACTGATATTAGGAATTGAAAGTGTAATTTAAAAAAATAATATGGACAGATCATTCCCAGATAAACAGCCTGGCCTCAGAGCCATGTTTATTTTACCTTTATTTAACTAGGCAAATCAGTTAAGAACAAATTCTTATTTTCAATGACAGCCTAGGAACAGTGTGTTAACTGCCTGTTCAGGGGCAGAACGACAGATTTGTACCTTGTCAGCTCAGGGGTTTGAACTTGCAACCTTCCGGTTACTAGTCCAACGCTCTAACCACTAGGCTACCCTGCCGCCTCAGAGCCATGTGAAGGACATTGTACATATTTTTGTGTAACTCCAAGATGTATGATAATATCATGTATGTAGTAATGGTCTGGTTACTTTAGACAGAAAATAAAGTAGGGTGGTTGGTCAGGGAGGATGGCTGAGCGTATGCTGAGTGTTTGAGTAGCATTGGGGACAACCGCAACATTTTAGCTAACCATTCCCCAGAGCAGTCTGTCATTATTTTGCCAGCATTAGGTAGTGATGGCATTGTTTTTAGAGCAATATGATGGCTTGATGTCAGGTGGCGCCTGGGGCCGAAGATCATCTTGAGATATGTACATTTCACGTATATTTTCACACAAACCATGCATTTATGATGTCAATGATGGCTTTACACACAGGTTTGCGTTCTGATGTACATACTACCTCAATTGGGCCGACCAACCAGTGCTCCCGCACATTGGCTAACCAGTCTGTAATACCTACATGTTTCAAGCAGACCACCATAGTCCATGTACCCAAGAAGGTCAAGGTAACCTGTCCAAATGACCACCGCCCTGTAGCACTCCCATCTGTAGCCATGAAATGCTTTAAAAGCTGGTCATCACTCAAATTAACACAATCAGCCCAGACACCCTGGACCCACTCCATTTCGCATACCACCCTAACAGATCCACAGTAATGCAATCTCTATTGCACTCCACATTGCCCTCTCCCACCAGGACAAGAGGAACTCCTACATGAGAATGGTGTTCATTAATTATAGCTCAGTGTTCAACACCCTTGCGCACTCAAGTTAATCACAAAGCTCAGCACCCTGGGACTGAACACCTCCCTGGATCCTGGGCCGAGCATGTCCAAATCCACATCGATGGGGCTGTACTGGAGAGGGTCGAGAGCCATATCACTAAGGAATTATCATGGTCAACACACACCAACACAGTCGTGAAGAAGGCACGACAACGCTTCTTTCCCCTCAGGAGATCGAAAATATTCGGCATGGGCCCTCAGATCTTCAAAAAGTTCTACAGCTGCAACATTGAGAGCATCTTGACTGGTGGCTTCACCGCTTGGTATGGCAAATGCTTGGCACCCGACCGCAAGACGCTACAGAGGGTGGTGCGTACGGCCCAGTACATCACTGGGGCCGAGCTCCCTGCCATCAAGGACCTCTATACCAAGCAGTGTCAGAGGAAGGCCCTAGAAATTGTTAAAGACTCCAACCACCCAAGTCATAGACATTTCTCTCTCTGTTATCGCATGGCAAGCGGTACCGATGCTCCAAGTCTGGAATCAACAGGACTATGTAGAGCTTCTACTGTACCCCCAAGCCATAAGACTGCTAAATAGGTAGTTTAATAGTTAACCAATAGCAACCGGGACAATCTTCATGGACTCTTTTTGCACGAACTCATCACATACGCTGATTATATCTATCTTGTTGCCTAGTCATTTTATCCCTACCTATATGTACATATCTAGCTCAATTACTTCGTACCCCTGCACATCGACTCAGTACTGGTAGCCCATGAAAATAGCCAAGTTAGTGTTACTCAATGTGCATTTAGCTATTCCTCATGTTATTATTTTTCTATTATTTCTCTTTTTTTCTCTGCATTGTTGGGAAGGGGGCTGCAAGTAAGCATTTCACTGTTCGTCTACACCAGTAGCATATGACATAACATTTTACTTGATTCAATTTATTTCTACATCTTTCCTCTCCAGCCTTTCCTTTTCTCCCTTTTTATTTGCGAGAAACAAAATAATTTCTCTGGGGAATCTTCTGACGCCGATGCCTCCTCTAGCCCATAATGATCGGGACGACAGATATTAATAATTTTGCCTAGGAACGGCAACCATACTGTGCAGACATCACAAAGACGAATGGAGGACATGCACTTTTCATTAGTAAGCAAAAGTTCAGCAGCCCAGAAAGTGGCAGTGCGTGTGTATGAGAAAGAGTATGTTCAGGCCCCTATCTTGGAAATGCCAACCTCCAATATTTATAACAAGCGACTCCATAGCTACATAACTGACATTTATTGCATAATAAAGTTACATTTTTCTTTTTATTGACTGCGAGTCATTTTAAATCATCATCAGAAATCCCACTGTATCATAAAACACAAATGGGACATTTTCATATCAGATGTATAAAGGAAGATCACTTTATGTACTCACACAAGTGGCATCGTTTTATAATAAGAAAAATACTAATTTATAATGGGAAAACTAGGATCAATATAAATCAAGGTCTGTGTCCTTGTAGAGAGCAAAGCCATCTGTCAAGAGGTTGAGTCAATCAACCTAATTGATTCAGATTGATCACTCACAAACCAAGGCCATTAAAGGGTGGATACGCACACAAACACAAGACACACAGAAGGTGGACTTTACTGTACACACATTTCATGCACACAGACTGAAATTAAACCGTAACCATCGATTTGGCCATTTGGTCCTTTAGGTGCATACAAACGATGCACATGTCATAGGGGACTCGAGTAAGATGCCCCAAAGCTAGCTAAGTGCATTTCATTTGAGGCTTTATTAAAAATATGTAGTTACAGAATCTCTTTCAGCTAAATTAAGAGCATACAGAGCTGTCAGGCTACCCTTTAGCCCGTTATTGCTAATTAGTCCTAGGTGAGTAATTAGCTGCACATTCTTCTAAGTGTTGTGTAAGATGCTTTTCTGACTTCAAACTAAGAGCGTGATAATTGGCACTTTCCTCGCTGTACATTAAATGCTACCCAATCAACGGTCATCAAGATGTTCCAAGAGAAAGAATCAGACATAATGAGAGCAAGGTATAAAAAAAAAATGAATTCTTTAATAAAAAATACATTTATACATTTGAGATCGTCAGCATTAACTTGCATTTGCCCTCTTGCACAATTCCGAACACCCAGGGGGAAAATCTACTGTACAGCCATGTGAAAATAAAACACTTTCTGGGAAAGTACATTGGTACAGGTACGTCGGATTGAACTAACAAACCAACAAAAAAGTAATACAACCATAAAACATTGAAAAAAACATGAACAGGAGAACATTAATTTGGGTATTAATACCACAAGGTCGCTTCAGTCCTTCTACAACTACAGCAGCTTGGTATCAAATATATCAACGGTGTAAGACATGGGGACATGGAACTACAACATGGATTTTGATGTATATCAAGGAGTTCACAGCAATGGAAGCATTCTCTTTTTGTCACAGCTGGATGGCCTTGACTGTTTGGAAGAGGATAATTATTATTGCGTTCAGAAAGTTCTAAAATGGCTGTGTTCCAAACCAAAAACGTGTACCCTTTACCGCAGCCCTTTGAGGATTGGCTTGCATAAATCTTTACGGGAGGATAGGTAAGACAGATCGCCTCACTCTATTAATAACCTCTTGGTGTTAGGGGGCAGTATTTTCATTTTTGAAAAAAAAAAACTTTCCCGTTTTAAACGGGATATTTTGTCAGGAAAAGAAGCTAGAATATGCATATAATTGACAGCTTTGGATAGAAAACACTCTAACGTTTCCAAAACTGTAAAGATCTTGTCTGTGAGTATAACAGAACTGATGTTGCAGGCGAAAGCCTGAGAAAAATCCAATCCGGAAGTGCCCCAGGTTTTGAAAGCGCTGCGTTCCAATGACTCCCTATATGGCTGTGAATGTACCATCAACGAGCTTACACTTTCTACGTAGTTTTACGCATTTCTGTTGAAGAATAGCCGTATGGGGGCACATTGCGTAAGTGGTCACATGGTGGCTCCGAGAGAGATTCTCACGTAAAGTGCAGAGGTAGCCATTACTGCAATCGGTCCTAGAGAAAAAGGAATTGTCCCGACGGATATATTATCGAATAGATATTAGAAAAACACCTTGAGGATGGACTCTAAACAGCGTTTGCCATGTTTCTGTCGATATTATGGAGCTAATTTGGAATATTTTTCGGTGTTGTGGTGACCGCAATTTCCGGGCGATTTCTCAGCCAAACGTGAAGAACAAACGGAGCTATTTCGCCTACAAAAATAATCTTTTGGGAAAAATGAACTTTGGCTGTCTACCTGGGAGTCTCGTGAGTGAAAACATCTGAAGTTCATCAAAGGTAAAGGATTTAATTTGATTTCTTTTCTGATTTCCGTGACAAGTTTGCCTGCTGCTAGCAAGGCATAATGCTATGCTAGGCTATGATAAACTTACACAAATGCTTGTCTAGCGTTGGCTGTAAAGCATATTTTGAAAATCTAAGATGACAGGGTGATTAACAAAAGGCTAAGCTGTGTTCCAATATATTTCACTTGTGATTTTCATGAATAGGAATATTTTCTAGGAAGATTTATGTCCGTTGCGTTATGCTAATTAGTGTCAGATGATGATAACGGTCCCGTTCACGGGCTGGGCGTCACTATAATTAAATCCTGCAAAAGCCCCCGTCACTACTATTAAATCCTGCAATAGGCTATGGGGCGTACTGTCAAATTGATTTAACACATCCAGACCTTATCTGCGAGGGCAAACGACTGAAAGAACAGGGCAAGGAGACAAAGTTTGAGTTTGTAACACGAGCAAAGTGTTTATGAGACAGTACACTGTGTTCACAAACAGACACTGGAGAATGTCTAGACAGTCTGTTTCACACACAGATACAAGCACAAACCCAGTCAAACATCCAAATTGGTACAGTGACTACAGAAAGACTGGGGAAAGACCAGCCTGCAAGCCCGCTACACTGGTAGGAGTGGTCTACTTGGAGTCTGCCAGTTTAACCGCGTTGGTCTGTGCTGGAATTTTAACTGATTTGAGTTTAGTTTTCAGGCCTTCTCAGGTAAGACTTATTTACATATTGGAATCAACTATAAAAGATCTTAATGTTCAAAAACACAATTTGAATCATAACACACGGAAAACAGCAGGTTGCGTGCAACCATTGCAGAATCTCTGCTCCACTGGTCTATGATGAATATAGAGGATAGCACAGTATAGAAAATACATCGAAAACAGACACTCACATTTTACATTACAGTTTGTTCTAGGTTTTGAGAGGTCTGCATACTTTATTGTCCGAGTCTAATCCAGTATTGTGACATTTTGGATCTTGTATGTGCTTGATGTGAGTAACCAACTAGGGCCAGTACTGACATTTCTTCCCCTCAAAATTCTCTGCAACCCTATGGGTGCTGACTAAAGGTTTTAGCTCCTAATAGTTGAGGTAAAGACTAGTTACTAGGGGTATTGTCTCTGCTCGGGAAATCTTTGTCCTGGAGCACTGGCAACGTTCTTAATTAATTATTTAAGTATCAATGTGCTTTGAAAATAAGCAAGCCAGTGGGCCATTTTCAACAGTAGTTTTGTGTGGTAAAAGTACTTAAGAGTAGATAGTGAGGGAGCACAAAAAAAGAGTCAGGTGTCAAATCGTTCTGGTCACCAGTAGGGAACGATTAAATGGACATTTGGAGTGGATCAAATTAATAGTACTTAGAGCCACAAGTGAACTCAATTCAGGGGGAGCACATTCTAACATAAACGGCTTAACTGATCAAATGAAAATAAAACATCTCAAGAGAGTTGAACATTTTCAATATGTCCTTTTCAAACAACCGGTTCAAAAGCAAAATATTTGAAAGAACAGAGAACTAAAAAGAAAAAACACCACATTTCAGCACATATTCGCTGCAAATATATAAACTCAAAACATCTGAACTCTTCTTATATATAATATACTGTATGTGTGCATAAAAAAAGTAATTCCTTTCCTTAATATAAATCAAATAGAACTCTGTAGAACAGAACATAAAAAGGAGTCCACTTAAACGTGGACCAGATGCATATTGTTTAGTTCTCTTTAATGTTCGTTCTCTCCTTTCAGGTGGGCTTTTTGAACTTTGACCTCTGCTGAAACGCAGTAGAGCACCTTGGGAGGCCTGGGAAGGCAGGCATTGCAGCAGAAAGATGCTGACAACCCGAAAACAAAGTCCCTATCCAAACTGAGGGGCCTAACACAGCACACATACAGTAGGGGTGTAGGGGAGTGCTTTGGCAGAGGAGAGGTCTACTCTTTTACTATGGTACTGCCGTTTCTGTTGATTTTCAAAGGGATGCAATAAGACCCTGATTCATATAAGTTAGTAATAACACAAAGGGGTAATCTAAGTTGGTCTATTGTGGCAGTGATATAACTGAATTGGGTAGACCAGCACCGAAAGAGGACATTTTTCCTTCAGTGCTGAGCTATAGGTAAGGGACCAGCAGACAACATGGTCCCTTCAAGAGTATGGTTCCACTCCTTGCGTTCTAAGCAGACTTCCGCTCCTATTCGGTGTTAGTGCGGGTTAGCTTCCAGGTCCTCAGTGTGGACTGCATATTGGATGCATCTGGCAAATCGTAACAGAGAGACGGTAGCAGACTCCGCCCCTTCAAAGACCGCTGATGAATGAAAAGAGTTCTGAACGGACTCAGCCGTTGCTCCTTGTGACATCGGTCACCGCCTGCAATCAGAGGAGAGGTTTATATTGAAGTAATCAAAGTAAATTCACAATTCCATCTAGTTTATTTGATGCTAGATTAACGTGAGTCAATACAGTTGAAGTTGTGGATAGACAGAGTATATCAGAGGTTATAGGGCTGGACCAAGCAGTAAGACACAACTAACTGATTCTTGATTAGTAGAATCAGTGTCTTGTACCAAACTGAATAAAACTGACTGAGATGGGGAGACTACCTGGACGTGTCCAATAAGAAAAGTGAATTTACATTTTTAATTTAAAAACATTTTGTAACAGTGAGTGTGCCCTACTGAACATGCCTGCTTGTCTGGAGCAAAAGCCTGCCCAGCAGGGTTAGGTTCTCCTAAATTCTCTATGTTCCATGGGGTCCCTATTTTACCTTTGCCGGACGGAGCCGTAGGAGTCCAGGAGCTGAGTGCTGGCCACCTCCAGGTTCCAGTCATACATCTCCAGCACCTTGAGACACTCTGTCCTGGTCTTCAGGCCAAGACAGAAAAGCTGCTCAACCTGAGAGCAACAGGATCAGTTACAACTCACCATCAGAACTTATGTATCCATCATCAGATATTTCAATACCGTTTTTAAGCTAGTGCTGTTCTATTTGCACAACGTCCGAAAGAAAAATGAAGTCACACAATCTACATCTACAACTGCCTGTTTACAAATCATTGAGAGTTTTTTTTGCATGTGAATATTTTTTCATAAGTTTACTATTCCTTTACTCAGCAACTCTCCAACTGTGGGTCAACTCATGCTTTTTACACACAACTTCCTAAGGCTCAGATCTAATTATTTACTCTTGACTTGTAGAAGGTTTACTAGGGCTGTGGTGATCACTGGTATAATAGACCCTTTATACACTATTGTGCCCACTCAAACTGTGCTGTGATCAGATTTTTTGCATCTGCACGATCCTTTCCAGTACGGTTTCAGCAATTAAGGTGGATGTGTAACGTACAGCTCAATAGTGTGGCAAGGTAATAGTGTACTACCGCCAAGGGCCCCTACCTTGAGGTAGTGCACAGCTTTCTGCACGTTCCAGTTGTGGTTCTGGAGGGCTGTCTGACACTCCTCTATAGTCACGCCATGGACCGCCTCCTGCACCTGTGGATGCCACACAAACAACAAATTAGGTCAATGTTGCTGCTACACTGACCAATCAGCTCGGCAGACCTCTGCTGTCAATCAAAACAACATAAACAAAAACTTATCAAGAGTAATTCAATTATGCATTTTTGAGTGTCTGTCATTCTTTTGGTGTGAGTGATTGGCTACATTATGTTTCTCTACCCTTATCCCAAAGTGTGCACTCACACACTCCCCCTCATGGATTTAAAAGGAATAGACTGGTGTGAGGAATATGGTGGAAAGTGTCTGCAGCCATCCTTGCACCAATCCAATGCTGTTAAATGCATGAGGGAGTAAATGAGTGCACACTTTTGGAGAAGGGTAGTGAATCAGATTGCAGTGAGTGAGTAAATTCTATAATGAGTGAGTGAGTGCTTTAATTAGGGATGCACGATATATCGGTGAACATATCGGCGTTTGGGACTTTGCGTGTCAAAAAAGATACACGTCAAATAACACTATTTTACAATAACACTATTTGATACGTTAAATATGCTTTTAATTTGACACAGTTCTAATATAGAATGTTGTGTGTTCTGAATTTGCACGTGCAAGCCAAGTGCCACCACTAATCAGTAGCACTGTCAAAGCTGTACAAAAAAGTCTGCAGCAAGCAACCACCGGCCACGAACGACGTGTTTACAATACCGCGTTGGTAATAAAGCATTATTTGTTCGAGCGCAACTTCTGGGGTAGCTAGCTAACTTTAGCTTGGTAGCGTTACCTAGCTAGCACCAATACAACCAACCTGAAAACAAGGACTCCTTGGACTAGGACTCCTTGTGAGTAAGTATTAGCTAGGTAGCCACTTGTTGTTCGCCTACTGGAATTGAACTTCAGTTCATGAAAATAAATAGCTAGCCAGCTACTTAACCCTGTTGCCCAAAGCTAACGTTATAAGCAGCCAGCTAGCTTCATCTGGCTAGTGAGGCTCGACCTGACCGTGTTGTGGTGTGAAGCTTGCCACAATAAGGATTAGGCACAATAGTGGAATTTGCGGTTTGCCTTCAAAATAAAAGTACATATTTGAAAGCGATGCAGAATGTTACAGTAGGTGGAATCATGCCATATTTACGCTAGATAATGTTAAACAAGGTTGGAATGTGAAGCAATGAAATGGGGTATCAGTCTACACCCACAGAACACAACTGTGAAGGTTTATGCCAAAATTATCATTGTAGCGCTTATGGCGGGACTGTGACTGTGAAATCACCTCCCCAGTCAGCCTATTGTGTGTATATACATTCATATTGCGCTGTACAGCTTTACCTAAGGATTGGGGAAGAAATGGGGTATCAGTCTACTCAATACCCAATATATTTTTTCCCCCAACGTCCTCCTCAGAGTTATCAGTCTCCAAAACATCTGTGCAGTATTTTTTTTCCTCGGGAATAGTGTTCAATACTCAAAGGTTGCCAATAAATGTGGCTCAATTCACAGTTGTTTCAGAGTCCCGCAATAAGAGCTACGACGCTAATGTTCTCTGGGTGTCACGGAGTAGACCGATACCTATGGATTGTGGATCAATGACATGGGGTAAGGCTATACAATGAAATAAGTATGCCCCTAATGCAATTCTAAAGTATAATACATCCAGTGTGATTTCAAAATATTTTGTCAAATTAATAAATTGTCTTGTTGATTTTATATAGAAACATTCCAACCTCATATAGCATGATCTATTCAATTATGGGATAATTCTACTATTTGTATTCATTTGCATCACTGTTTAAAGACACACTTTTATTTTGAAAGCTAACCGCAAAGTCCGCTATTGTGGCTAATCCTTATTGTGGCTAGCTTCACATAGATGGGTCCGACCACCATTAATCAAATAAGAACCGTCTTATAAATTAGGGTTATTTTAGATGATGACACCTAGCTATATATTTAGCTAGCTAAATATAGCTACTGGAACAGTAAATTCGTTTTGCTATGTTTTTGAGGAAGAACATTGTTGGCATCCATGAACTAGCTAGCTTTTTTAATGACCAGCACTGTAGGTGCACGAGACAACTTTACCAGTATCAGCATACTTATCGACGAATCAGCAATTATCGAATCGTTGTGAATTTGAAATACGAGTGATAGTTATTACACATTGATTACACTATATAAAAAATGTATGAACGCATTAAATTATTATGTTATTAACAAAATTACGTTTTGGTCAGTGTGGTGTGTGTGTAAGCTTTATTTAACTAGGCAAGTCAGTTAGGAACAGATTCTTATTTACAATGACGGCCTACCCCGGCCAAACCCGGACGACACTGGGCCAATTGTGCGCCGCCCTATGGGACTTCCAATCACGGCCGGATGCGATACAGCCTGGATTCGAACTAGGGACTGTATTGACGCTTCTTGTACTGAGATGCAGTGCCATGTGCGCGTGTGTGTGTTAACTATTTAACTGTACTAGAGCATTTTTTAAATATCGGTTATCATTATCATTGGGGGGGGCAAGGAAAATATTGGATATCGGCATTGGCCAAAAATGTTATAGCGGTGCATCACTATCTTTAATGAGTGAGAGTGAGTAACTGACAGACTGCTTTAATCCAGACTCCCTATTGATCCTTTTCCAAGGCCTTTGGCGCAGTATATCCATCACCCAAGTGGTCTCTGTGCACAAATGATATATTTGGTTGTTCTACATCAATTGCAATTTGGTTACAGTTTGTAATATTGAATTTCAGTTTAGTGAGGAAGCAATCAATCCACCAGTAAGGAGTAGATGCAAGCAAGCAAACAAAACAGTAAGCACACAAACAGTGCCTAAACAGGAGTTAATGTTATGTAAAGACTGGTCAAGAATTGCCTTCTGTTGCCCCCCCCTGTTCAATGATGGCACATGCAACAACAAAACAACGGCTGCGTCTGAAATGGCACTCTTTTCCCTAAAATATACAGTATTCATACGCCTTGACTTATTCCACATTTTGTGGTTACAGCCTAAATTCAAAATTGCTTGAATACATTTTTTCTCACCCATCTACACACAATACAAAGTGAAAACATGTTTTTAGAAATGTTTGCAAATTTAAGTATTCACACCCCGGGGTCAAAACTTAGTAGAACCAACACCAGGATTGTGCAACATTTGCCTATTATTCCTTTCAAAATCCTTCAAGATCTGTCAAATTGGTTGTTGATCATTGCTATACATCTTCAGGTCTTGCCATAGATTTTCAAGTAGATTTATGTCAAAACTGTAACTCAGCCACTTTAACTCTTGGTAAGAAACTCGTGTAGATTTGGCCTTGTGTTTTGGGTTATTGGCCTACTGAAAGATGAATCATCTCCCAGTGTCTGGTATCAGGTTGTCCTCTAGGATTTTGCTTGTGCTTATACAGTGGGTCCTCATTTAAAAGTTGCATCATACAGCAGCACAGCTTGCGGGATGATGCGGAATGTTATGGCATGTTGGCGTGCATGAAGTCATAGTATTTTACGGTCAGCCATTGTTGCCATTAATGCTAGTTCGACCACCAGAGGGGATCTTGGAGGGCGTCTTCATGAAGCGTGTTGGTGCTTGCTTACTTACTTTTCCAAATAATCCAACAGAGGTCCATGCAGGTCAGATGCTTTGATTGCTATACCCTATCCGAAAGAGCATATGCCAAGGTTTTTAATTAACCTAGTTTTGCCGAACACAAATTGTTTTACAGATGGTCTCTCTTTCAAAATACAATGTTTTCATAGAATAATCACAGCTACATGCCTACTGATTACAATCAGTAAATACAGATTTGGGGAAAATATCCTTTTTATTGTATTCTGTTATATTCCATCATGTTCATATTGTAACGGGCTGGGGAATATAAGCATGTGATGTCTGCTAAATGAACAAGTTCATTTCATTGACATTGCACAGCCACAGCCTCAGCTACTATAGCACAGATACATACATGCTATTCTGTTATTTTTAAATAAATTGTCTTAGTACCATTGTTTTATGACCTCCTTATACATTAAAAAAAAGGATTTCTTTGTGATTGTGTATATTAAATAATTTATTAGACTGGTGGCTATTGGTAGGCTACTCATCGAGTCCCATCTATTCTACTGTTAATATCCATATTGCGCAGTAGACCTTCATGGTGCTTGGAGGAAGAAATGCTCAGGAAGTTTTAGTGTTTTACTATATTTATCTCTATGTAGGCATACTGCTAGAGTGGAACATATAAATATTTCGGAAATGTCAGGGACAGGTGGGTTCAAGGTTTTTATTAAAATTAAGTTATTGAAATTACATGGAGCTGTAGGCCTAAGAGTCCTGTTTACTGTAGCTGTTTTAACATAACTTACTTATTGGCATAAAGGCCTACTACAATATACAGTATATCAATCAAATCATTAATTTGGGCACGTCGTTGCACAGCACACCAGTCATCCATGTCTTTAAATACAGTCAAGCATTTTAGTTACAAAATAAAATAATAAAGGGAGCTTTGAATAAACCGCAACGTCGGGTAAAGCGAATGAATTCACAAATGCATTTGACTGTTTGTATATTGGCTGTACGAGACTTTAAAACCTTTTTTGTTAGAACATACCATATGGGATCGATTATCCATTTGTTTGCAAATTATTATTGTATTTGTTTTGTTGTTTATACTGTTAGAAATTCTGCTTAATTAAATAGATTAATATTGGTGATTATATGGTGTTTCAAGAAAAACAGAAATGCATTTTACAGTAGCCTATGTAGGCCTCATGGTTTCCGTTAGGAAAATATGGTGCTGTACACCGTGACCGGTTGGGAGTAGGCCTAGGCTACTAAGCGACAGAGTGAAGAGCAAAACCATCCTAACATTTCCACAGCCTAATTGTAGGCTAACCAATATCCAAATGGAGATGTAGTGAAAATAAAAATCGGATTGATTTATCAAGACCAGTCCCCATGCTTGTCTCAAAGCAGCACCAACCGGTGCTGAAATAGTTGACCACACACTGGTAGGCTATTGCTTCAAATCCTATTATAACAATTGGATGACTTTGGGTATTTCAGTCAGCAACAATTTGTTGCTTTCAATTGCATTAGCCTATTTTATTCAAATATTTCCATCATTCAGTGATATTTATTCCCATAGTAATTAGGTTAATATAGGTTCATTAAATAATCAAAAGGAAAAATTGGATTATTTATTAGCGGATTTACTAGTGGATATAAGAATTTTAGGCATATCATGTGAGTTAGGCCTCATTCCAATTGATTGTCAAAAGCGCAAGAGATACTGTTGCATGACAAACAGGTGCTGTTAGATTACAATATTATTTTTCTGCCCATTTGGAAAAGTGTAAACAACACTAAATAACTGAAATAATACCAGAGTGTTCTAATGAGAAAAAAAATGTAAAGCCTTTAATACAGAATAGCAACAAATAAAAACAGATGTACTTGTGAAATTGCTTTATCCAACATTTTGAAGTTGCATGAGGCTTGGTGATCACAGATTCACTAGGATATTAAAAACAAACACTCAAATAGGCAACAGATGCAGGAACAGAAACATAGGGCTGAGTGACTCACTCATTCCTGGCTTTTGTTCAAAATAAGTTATATTATAATGTAGGGTTAAAGACACATTCTTTCTGATTGTCTTTAGCATATGCAGTCTCTCTCCTCTTGCTTACAGCTCATTTAGTTTGAATTATGTGGATTATAATACATTTATATATTTGTAGGGATGCTTTTTCTGTTAGGGCAAATCAGGTTTGTGATATTGAGTTAGACATATAAAACTTTAGATGACTTAAACCTTGAATACATTGCACCTTTGCCCTTTTTGGCCATTAGGCTACACTCAACTCTGACTGACCGCAGCATCTATTGGTAGTCTAAACTGTGGCACAAATTGGGGGATTTTTCACCCCTAGCCGAGCTATTAGACTATTAGCCTAATTTCATCTGTCAAACAGGTAGGAATACCTTTCATTTCTTAAATAGAAGGAAATATGCTCCAACACAAAGCCAACTTGCTGTTAGTAAAGTCTAATTAAAATGAAGATGGTTGAAATGAATTATGCCTACCTGAATTTGCCTACTTTTAGTATATATGAGCTGTCCTTTTCCGATAGATTGTGCTGCGGCTGCTGCTTCAAGTTACTTAAATCTGGCTTATTGTGAGGGCAATAACTCTGATAAATACATGAATGGGCAAGAAACATATTGTCTTTAATAAATTCAATTATAGTAGTAGGCAGCTATCAAAGTTGAACACCGGTCCACCTTCTCATCTTCACACACCCCTTCTCAAATTGAACAGAACATAGGCTAGTACATGAGCAAGATGGTATATTTTTTGGACTAGGCCTAATAAAAAAAAAATGAAATCAGAATAAACGTTTGACTCTGCTCCTGGTTAAGCAGCACACAAAACAAGTATTTGATCAGCAAGAACAGAGAAGGCCGGGGGCTAAGGGGGGCTAAGGGTTGGTGTGTAATGCAACCTATTTTTATTTACACCTTCCCAGCAGCTATCTTAGAAACTTGGCGCTATGCTTCTCTGAGCATGTACTTCATACCCTATGGATCATTTGATCGAGACCACACTAAACAATTGATATTACGCGCCCAGTGGAGAATCAGAGCTGAGGGGCGGCATCGGGCACACATCGATATATAGCCTAATAAGCAACTAATACTAACACTGACAAATTTGGACATTTTATCAATTCAATTACATGACCCCCCCCCTGGACTAGATTTAAATACTAAACCTTCCCCTTGACTGAAATTGAAAAAGCAGGACCCTCCCCCATTTTCCTCCAGGTAGTCATTCTGTAAATTCCTATCTGTCCCTTAGTATTGTGGCGTAACTACAATGTTGTTCATCCTCAGTTCTCCTATCACAGCCACTAAACTATGTAACTGTTGTAAGTCACCATTGGCCTCATGGTGAAATCCCAAGTGGTTTCCTTCCTCTCCGGCTACTGAGTAAGGAAGGATGCCCGTATCTTTGTATTGACTGGGTGTATTGATAAACCATCCAAAGTGTCATTTATATATCTTCACCATGCTCAAAGGGATAATCAAATGTCTTTTTTCCCTTCTCCATCTATCAATAGGAGCCCTTCTTTGCAAGGCATTGCAAAACCTCCCTGGAATCTGTGTTTGAAATTCACTGCTCGACTGAGGGACCTTATGGGGTACAGAGGTACAGAGATTTCAGGGAGGTACACTACATGACCAAAAGTATGTGGACACCTGCTCGTCGAATATCTCATTCCAAATTCACGGGCATTAATATGGAGGAGTTGGTCCCCCTTTTGCTGCTATAACAGCCTCCACTCTTCTGGGAAGGCATTCCACCAGATGTTGGAACATTGCTGCGGGGCCTTGCTTCCATTCAGCCACAAGAACATTAGTGAGGTTGGACGATTAGGCCTGGCTCGCAGTCAGTGTTCCAAATCATCCCATAAGTGTTCAAATGGGGTTGTCAGGGTTCTGTGCAGACGAGTCAAGTTCTTCCACACAGATCTCGACAAACCATTTCTGTATTGTCCTTGCTTTGTGCACGGGGGCATTGTAATGCTGAAACAAGAAAGGGCCTTCCCCAAACTGTTGCCACAAATGTGGAAGCACAGAATCATCAATAATGTCATTGTATGCTGTAGTATTAAGATTTCCCTCCACTGGAACTAAGGGGCCTAGCCCAAACCATGAAAAACAGCTCCAGACCATTATTCCTCCTCCACCAAACTTTACAGTTGGGCACTATGCATTTGGGTAAGTAGCCAAACCCAGATTTGTCCATCGGACTGCCAGATGGTGAAACATGATTCATCACTTCAGAGAACACGTTTCCACTGCTCCAGAGTCCAATGGCGGCGAGCTTTACACGACTCCAGCCGGCGCTTGGCATTGCGCATGGTGATCTCAGTCTTGTGTGAAGCTGGTTGGTCATGGAAACCCATTTCATGACGCTCCCTACGAACAGTGCTTCTGCTGATGTTGCTTCCAGAGGCAGTTTGGAACTTGGTAGTGAGTGTTTCAACCGAGCACAGAATTATTTTTAGGCGCTATGCGCTTCAGCGGAACCGTTCTGTGAGCTTGAGTCCATGCAGCTAATTTTTACTCCTAAACGTATTAAGGCTTGCCATGACAAAGGGGTCGGATACTTATTGAGTAAAGACATTTTCAGCTTTACATTTTGAATACATTTGTAAAAAAAAAAAAAAAAAATAGAATTACACTTTGACATTATGGTGTATTGTGTGTAGGCCAGTTACAAAAAAAATATTCATGTCATACATTTTAAATTCAGGCTGTAACACAATGTGGAAAAAGTCAATGGCGTGTGAATACTTTCTGAAGGCACGTTCTGAAGGCAGATTGGGATTGGTGTCCGAAATGACACCTTCTTCCCTATATAATGCCCTACTTTTGGGGATGGGGTGCCATTTCAGACGCAGTCATACTTTCATCAATTGATCAAGAGCACAGCAATAGTATATTCAATTTAGGTGTTTATTGCAACTTAACCCACAGACTTGCCTTTAGGAGTGGTATTCCTGGAGCTTACCTTAAGACTGTGCCAATGACATGGGTTGGGGGCAAAGATGTACTGTATTAGTGTCGCTCGCAATTGTACACTCTACACCTGATTTATGGCTAGCCCCAGACAGAGAACCTCTTGGTATGGTATGTCAATAAATGTCCCCTCTCTCTCTCTCTCTCTCTCTCTTTGACCCGCTTGCTGTATATCTCTCTCGTTCCTTTCCACCCACTCTCTTTTTTTCATCCACTCTCTCTATCTCCTACTTTCTCTCTCTCTTTTCCATCCTCCTCTCTTACTCTCTCTCTCTCATTCTCTTTCTTTCTAGTCTATACCTAGGGAACCCAATTTAAAACTATTGAGGACATAGTAGCTGAGGAATGCTATTCTTACATTGTGTTCTGTATTTAGAATTTCTTCTACATTGCATTGATCGCTGTTTGGTTTCAGATTGTATTTGATTGTTGTCTTACTGTGATTAATTCAACCCTGTGAATTAAACCCTGGTCTCAATGGATATTCCCTGAATAAAAAAAAAAGAACAAATATTTTTCTGAATGTAATTCCAGAGTGTAATCTTTTAAATCAGCTTTGATGGATACTTGATTGGTTGAGAGTGTTGATTTAGATTGATTGGTTAGAAAGTTTTGCCCATTGTTGCAAAAAGTTAAGGTGTGTGTGTGTGTCTGCGGACCACATCTCAGTACTTGAATACACTGCCCTGCTGTGGTTTATTTACATCATAAAAGTCCAAAGTCCCTATAGCCAAGCCTTTGATTTGGCATCACAGAACAAAATTACAAACGCAGCACAAACAAATACTGCAAAAAAATCCTACATTTCTTATTTATTTCTACTTTTTTGTATACCTTTTCTTGTGTTCTTCATTACTCATTCTAGTTTTTGTAATATAACAGTAGTGGTTTCCTCCCCCCTTTGATTGTGTGTATTAGGCCATGTTCTTTCCTGTGTTCGTTTGTTATTGAAAATCAAATCAACTGATTACTGATTAAAAAATAAATAATCTGAGGCTGGAGCCTTTGGTACTACTCACCATCTTGACCCCGTCTGCTGTGGTTCCCCCCTCTGCCCTGCCGGCTGACCCGTCAGAGCTGACCCTGGGCAGGCTGAGGGAGGACTTCATGCCCAGCCGAAAGCCCAGGCTAGTGTTGTTGTTGGAGGAAAAGTTGGGCTTGAGGTCTCCCCCCTGGTTCTGCGGCTGCTGGTTGACCATCATGGGCCTGACCGTGGCCGTGTTGGCCTGCCGCCTCTCCTCGCATATCCCACTGCTGCCACCAGTCGGCACATTTTCCGCTTCCCTGAAGAAGCGGTCGTAGCGGTCCAGGTAAGGCGGCCTCTCGGGCAGGAGGTAGTAGTGCGTGTTGCTGATTTTGCGGCCGTCACGGACGATGGGCAGGATGCAGGGCCCCTTGGCCAGGTCCTTACCCTGGGCTTGTGCTTGGATGACCTTGGGTGCGGCATATTTGGGGTCCAAGGCAAAGCTATGTGTGGTGGGCATGAGTTTCCCCGGGGACGTGGAGAGGTAGGATCCGTATGTGGGCGGAGGAGGGGCACTGGGGAAAACCATTGTCCTTTGCTGGGGGGAGCCCACCTGTTGGCCCATGGGACTGGGGGTGCGCGAGCCCGGCTGTGACACGGGGTCCCGCGGGGGGATCTGAGGGGGGCGGTCCTGAACTTCCTCAGAAGCTGGAGTCAGGGACAGGGAGAGGTCACCGGACCAGCGGGTGTAGTCCCCCCGTTTGACAGGGCGAGGCGGGATGGGTACGCGTGGAGGGACCTGGGGCTTGTCCTCAGAGAAGAACAAGATGATCTGGCGGTGGACGTCCATTGACTGGAGGCCGGAGATTGGGGACAGCAACGGGGGCTGGGGACCTCCTCCCGTGGGCACATTGAGCCTCCTCATGCACTCCTGCTGGAGCTCCTGAAAGATCTCAGCTGACTGAGAGAAGGATGTGGAGGCCAGGCCCTGCTTAGAGGGCAGGAAAAGGTTGTCCTCCAGGGGTTTGTCAGCTGCACTGGCCATGGCCTTCTCCTCACCAGCCGGCAAGGTCTCTGTGGGGCTGTGGCTCACACCCATCCCCCCCTGCTGCTGATTCAGGCAGTTGATGGAGCTCACCTCCATGTCCTCCTCGTCCTGTGCCACGTCATCGTACGCAGGAGGTGGAGGTAAGGGCCGGGCATCCCAGTCCACCACTGGCGTGGGGTGTAAGGGGCGGGGCAGCGAGCGCCACGGGCTCTGGGTAGGAGTACGATCCAGAATAAACTCTGCGTCCAGGGCCAGCTTGGCCAACGAGGGCACCTGGAGCTCCACCACTGGGGAGGGGGAGGATGCGGCCGGGGGAACCTCCTCTCCAAAGTCGATGAGTGACACATCACTGGGGGTGTGGCCTGATCCCATAGTACGGCCCCCCTGTTTTGAGGCGGAGACACATGTGGCGGGTTTCAGCTTGAGGCCTTTGATGGAGCCCGCTTTCAGTAGCGACAGCCCCTTGAGGCCTGAGGCGGTCAGCTCCTCGTCCTCAGTCACCGAGTCATAGCACGGCTCTTGAAAAACAAACAGACAAATACAACTTAAAGACTTTGGCAACTGATGACTTTGGCAACTTTACAATACTTCTACGCCGTAACTGCTCATTACTCATGTAGCACTGTAGTCCATCCACAATGCCCCAACGGTCTACCTTGAGTGATCAACCTTAAGCCTGCCTTTGATGCAATATTTATTTATGTACATATTGAATGACTCTGTAGTTGTCCCTGAAATGAAAAGGTAATAATCCTCAGTGTGTCTATTTGTAATGTGTGGATATAAATAAATTGTTTCCATTTCATACATTGTACATGAACGGAAACAAACAACATCTTACAGAGAAGATTAGAATATTTTTGGTGATGGAATCATACACAAACGTTAAAAACAACCATAACATTTATTTTAAGCCAGGCTGCAATACACAACAAGTTGGTCCACACACGCTTAATTCCTCAACTCTCTGGTTAGGTGTTAACCACTCAATGCACAGAAACCCAGACTGCACACCTGTTAGTGAGAGAGGTGGAGAAACAACAAGGTTAGGGAGGAAGAAGAGAAATGGAGTAACTGGGAAGAGAAGGAAAGAGAAAAAGGGAGGGATGGGGAGAAGAGGGAGAGAGAGAGATGAGAGGAGCAATTGCACACAGTGTACCTTTGAAGACTGGAGCTAGGAGATAACAGAGAGGGCAGGAGCAATGGGTGAGCTGGAGCGAGACACTACACTTACTCTTGACAAGCACCAACGGCTGGGGGGGACGAGTAGGTGCCTCCTCTGAAAATGCCACCACCAGAGAGGGAAGGAGAGGGGTACAGGAGAGAGCGATAGAGGGAGATCACAAAAGTGTGTGAAAGAGAAAAAGAGAGGGCGGGAGAATGGAATAAATAAAGTACAACCACGGAGATGGACAAACAAATAAAAAGCAAAAAGGGACGAGTACAAGTCAGATTGGACTCATTGTGTAAACAGTCAAGTTCAGAACAGCTCAACCAAAAAATATCAACCCCAAAAAAGATAAACCACGAAGAAAAACATGCCATTGTGACGATAATTGCTTGAGTCACCAACAAAAATTTAGCATGGTAGGTTGTTTAGGAATGGGCCACTCACTTTTTGCTCGTCCTGGTAGCTGAGTAGGCCGGGCAGCATTGAGGTCCAACCCCAAGACATCTGGTGGGTCCATGGGGTTCCCTAGGTACAGACTAGAAAGAGAGAGGGGATGAGAGCGAGAGAGCAAAAGAGGAGGAGGGAAAGAGAGAAAGTGGGTGATGGAGAGAGAGGATGAGAGAGATAGCGGATGAGAGCAAGAGAAGGGGTAGAAAGGAAAGAAAGAGAGATGCAGCAAGCGAGTCAGAGAGAGAGAGGGGACATTTATTGACTTACCATACCAAGAGGTTCTCTACCCGGGGCTAGCCATAAATCAGGTGTACAGAGGCTCGCCCCAGGTTTCAGATCTGCTTATCCAACCCTGGGCCATGTTCAGTTGTCGAACGTTGCAGATAGAAATTTCATGAATAGACAGTAATATGAACAATAGTCTACTGTCCTCTAGTGGTAAAAAAACAACTCTACTTTTTTTTGCTAAGGCTGTGGGTCCTGCAAGTATAACAAACAATTACAAAAAAAATTGCACTGTAAGCGGCACATATCGCTACAAGTAGATAGAAGCACAAGTTCTGAGGATATGTCTTACTCGTCGATGCGGTCCGGGAAGCCCCAGCAGCGGTGTGGGTCTGTGTCTCCATGGCCTGTGTGGATGAAGCTGTGTTTGAGGGGTCTGCTGATGTCATGGGCCGACAGGCCTGCAACCGAGGTCACCACGTTCCTGGGGAACTGGCCCAACTTCAGCGTGCGCTTGTTCTGGCCCCGCCACCAGTAGTTCTCCGCTCTGAGAAAGAGAGGGAGGTGGGTCGACGTACAGGTGAATGTGAGAAAACATTCAGGTACAGACAGACACACACAGGTGGGTGCAGATATATAGGCATGGCACGCACGCATCCACCACAAGCAGGCATATAAACATATAGACATAAAAATAGGCAATAACAAACTATAACAAAACGGTTCTCCCCACTCGTTTTGGTAAAAAGCTGAGGGATGGGGCTGGGGAAACGTAACCACTCTCGGATTAATAGGGAGCTATGGATGCAAGGACTGACCATCCATGATATCACAGTTATAGTTTTAACCATGTTTTGAGGCTATATAGTGTTTGTTTACATTTACTTTGTTTACAAACATGGGAGATAAAAGCTTATATTTTGGGTTCTGATGGGGTACGACTGTTGAACTAAAAATGTATGAAAAAAAAGTATGTAGCAACTGCTGTTTGCCCCTTTAATGTTCTGTATTATGTAATGTGTTATGCTTTGTGTGGACCCCAGGAAAAGCAGTTGCTACTTCAGCAACAGCTGATGGTGATCCTAATAAAATATTAATATTATACACACAGGCAGGTTGGATAAGCAGTTGTGGAACCTGGTGTGAACCACTGTACACCTGATTTATGGCTAGACTCGGGTAGAGAACCTCTTGGTAAGGTAAGTCAATAAATGTCCCCTCTCTCTCTTTCCTTTCTACCCCCTCTATTGATCTCTTCCACTATCCCTCTCATCCTTTCTCTTCTACTATCTCCCACTTTCTCTCTCTCCCCCTTTCTCTCCCTCTTTCCCTCCTCCTCTCTTTCTAGCCTGTACCTAGGGAACTCCATGGACCCACCAGATGTCTTGGGGTTGGACCTCAATGCTGCCCGGCCTACTCCGCTACCAGGAGAGCTAAAAGTGAGTGTCCCATTCCTAAACAACCTACTATGCTAAAGTATTGTCTTTTGTGGTTTATATTTTTTGTGGTTGAGCTCCCTCTTATTCTGTCTTTTCTAAACTTGACTGTTTACACAATGAGTCCAATCTGACTTTTGCTTTTTATTTGTTTGTCCGTCTCCGTGGTTGTACCTTATTTATTTCATTCTCTCGCTCTCTTCTTCTTCTCTTTCACACACACATACACCCAATAACACAGACACACTCCCAAAGGCATGCAAGAAGTTGCAGACACATGCACATACACAAGCATGCATAGAAAAACACAATGACAGAATATTGATTTACAGTTCATTAGTTGATCACACATACCTGCCCTCGATGATGGTGATCACGTCATTGACCTGAATCTGAAGCTTGTCGGACTCTTCAAAGTCCTGCAGCGCGCACATGTCTGTTGGCATGGTCTGGAATGGAATGGACACACACATACATACGCACACAAACACCAAGTTTGAGTACGTTTAACTAACACTACACCCAAACATTGGGGCACAAGGCATCAAAATGTAGTCATTTGGGCCCAAAATCTACATTGAGTTTTTCCCCCAAAAAACTTCCATTGACATCAGTTCAGCACGAACATCAAGTTAGGATTCCTCAGTTGGTAATGCCCATACAGTAGAAGATTCACTAGGTGGGGCTATAGGTCCATTTAACACATGAAGGTTTGTATTCAATCTCAAACGTAAACATTGAAAATAGACTCGCAGACGACTAACACTGGTTTAACACTGGTTTAACACTGATGTACCTCCCACACGGCAGGGTAGCCTAGTGGTTAGAGCGTTGTACTAGTAACCGAAAGGTTGCAAGTTCAAATCCCTGAGCTGACAAGGTACAAATCGGTTGTTCTGCCACTGAACAGGCAGTTCAATGTTCCTAGGCTGCCATTGAAAATAATAATTTTCTGACTTGCCTAGTTAAATTTTTTTTAAAACAACACACACACACACACACACACACACACACACACAGGGAAGTGGGTACCTCGAGCAGGAACTCCCTGAGGGCGATAAAGGTGGGCCTGTCATCAGGTTTCTGGGCCCAGCACTGCAGCATGACGTTGTAGATGTCCTGGGGACAGTCCTCTGGCTTGGGTAGACGCTCACCCTCCTTGTCAATCTTGTGTAAGATCTGAAACACATACACAAAATACTTAAATTGAACCCACAATGAACCATTGACATAAAACCCTAAAATATTAGTATTTTTTATTTTGTGTGTGTGTATGCGTGTACCTGGCTGCCATTGAGGCCCAGCCAGGGCTCCTGTCCATGGGTATACATCTCCCACAGCGTCACCCCGAACATCCAGGTGTCTGTGGCGTGGGAGAATGTCCGCGCCTTCAGGCTCTCCGGGGCACACCTGGAGGTGGAGGACACACACAGCAAACACACACAGCAAACACACCTTAAGAAGGTGATGAGAAAGTGGAAAAAACACACACACTATGCATAGCCACATCAGGGGCTTATTCCCCAGGGCACAATGTTGTAGAATGTTCAGATAAAAAAGACTTAACTTAGAACAAACATGTCTCATGCATGTAAAATAACAGAAACATGTCCGCTCTATTCGTGGCATTCTATCTGCAACGTCAGACAACGTTTGCCTACTGAATACACCGACACACAAATACACGCCAACCTTTCCTCCTCCGGTGGCAACACACACACTCCCTTTCCCACTGCACTCTCCCCCTCAACCACCACCCCCTTTCCCCATCCCACTCACCACGCGAACGGCACCTTGCGGTGTTCCTGCATGACGTAGTGTTCGTGGTTGTTGGGCAGCGCCCGCATCAGACCGAAGTCGCCGATCTTTACCCTCTGGGCCGACGCCAGCAGGATGTTGCGGGCGGCCAGGTCACGGTGGATGAAGCGCCGCTGCTCTAGGTAGGCCATGCCGCACGCCACCTGCACGGCGTACTGGCACAGCATGTGGATGAGGATGGGGCCTTGTGGCCGAACGCAGCACAGGCGCTCCAGGAGGGAGCCAAGCGGGGCTAGTTCGGTCACCTGGAGAAGGAGGGTGTGTTGTTAGTGCTGGGCTGGAACAAAACTGTAATGTCTGTGAGCTCCCAAGAGTTTAGCGCAGTGTTTCCCAAATCTCTTCTCGAGTACCTCCAGGTATTTGATTTATTCCTGAGCTAACACACAAAATTCAACTAATGAAGGGCTTGTTGACTGATTGAATCTGCTACCAGTCTGGCAATACGCAAAATAAGTAGAACAGCTGGTGGTACTTTAAGAGAGGTTTGGGAAACCCTGCTTTACAGGGAGTGGTGCTGAGGAGAGCGCCGGGGGAGGGGTAAGGAGGTGACAACAATAACATTATTGGTCGACTCCAAATCAATACAAAATAATACTGAGGAAGTACTGGGAGGTAATGACGCAGAGATGAAAAGAACAGAGTGTCATCAGCCCTTATTTTTGGCCTTTTGTCTCAATTGCTCTGTCGGGTGTGGACCGGAGGCCTTGAGATTCTGCCCTTGATATTATTTAAAGGGTTCACACAGTTTGTAAACTTGACATTGTCTGCACTTATGAACAGTATAGGTTTTGAGTGTAAGCTGGTGGTGCTGCTATTTAGGCATGTACACAAGCATGTACAAAAAGCAAAACAAAGAAAAGCAAAGCAGCTGGAAAGATATCGCCCTGTGTCAGCTGTCATGGGTGAAGAAGGTGCATTTTGTATCCATGATCCTTTGCAAATGTAATCTGATTTGGGGACTCAAATTAAGTATTTAACATGTGTTGTGTGTGCCCGTCCATACCATCTTCATGGGATGTGTGAGCACCACTCCGTACAGCCTGATGAGGTTCTGGTGGTCCAGGGAGTGCATGGCATTGACCTCGCAGATGAAGTCGTCCAACGCCTCCGGCTGGCTCAGCATGTCTGTCTTCAGACACTTGACCGCTACAGTCAACTGGAGAGAAAGATGGGAGACCATGTTAGCAAAATGCGAAATCAAAATCCAAAGGGAAAGCTATTGATAGCCAGTTGCACTTACTAACAGTCTGGAGGCCGCAGAACAGTCTTAAACAAGGAGACAATAGAGCACCAAGTTGCACTTCCTGAACAAGATAATTTTTTACTTTATTGTTTGTTGTACAAGTTGGCCTGCCCTACACACTAATCTAAATGCTGATAAGGACAACGGAAACTTGCTGAAATTATGAGGTAAATTATTCTAAATTATGCAGTAGGATAAAAAAGACGGGAATGGAGGTCCTACTACAGCATAACATAGTAGATCAGCTGATCTTATTCCCATTAGATTGGTGGTTAGCCACTGGACTAGATGTTCTATGGCCCTCAAATTCAAATCTGGACCTCAAAGCCAGTTCTACTGCTTATTTTCATTTTCCCCCTCAAAATCAGGGAGTGATTGAGACCTGGGTCACCATGTAGGTGCAATTAATTATCAGATAGAACAGAAAATAAGCAGGCTCCGGACCTCAGAGGGTAAGATTTGAATACCCCTGTTCTTAAATGTTTTGTAAACTATTCCCTTGGATACCGTTCTGTTGTGACACTGCACCTGGATTTACTATTTCCATCTGGCCATGTTGTGGTCACTGCTAGAGAGTGTTTGGACAAGATTCTCTCTTCATCACTCCCTTGCTCCTTCCCTCTCTCAAGGTCAAATCTATAGGGGTTATAAGGGTTTGACCAGAACAGATGTTGAAGGGAGGGTGTTTTGGTCATTTTTTCACACGCTGTCACGGTTTGAACTTTGAACCCACTGATACTTTGTTTCCCAGGGTGATCGTGAGAGACTTTTATATCCTATTCCCTCTCTTCCTCTGTCTTTCTATCCTGATCCCTACTACTGTATACCTCAAGCGTTCCAGAAGTGTTCCAGAAGCATGTGTGTTATTAGGTGTGTCTAGATGGGACCCTGTTTTCTAAACGGGGGCCTATAGGGGTACGATACAGACCAATACCTCTCCCACTACCAGCCTTTCCAACACACATACACACACAAACAGTATAGTACCCAAACACTACACTCCCACACCTCAGTCCCTCTCACCACTTTCCCGGCGGGCGTGAACCACTCGCCCCTCTTGACCACCCCGAAGGAGCCGTCGCCGAGCTTCTCGAAGAGAGCAAGGTCCTTCTCACTGATCAGACAGGTGAGGGCCTGGTGCTGGGGGGGCTGGGACAGGGACTGAGGACCCCCCTCAACAGCTGGGGGTGGCGTGGGGGACAGCTTGCGGAAGGAGGAGGTGGGCGCCGCCTGCTGGATGTCCCCGCCATCCGGACGCTTCCCACTGAACACCTGGAGAAAGAGAAGAGAGAGAAAGAGAGTGTCAATACAACATGAACAAAAATATGTGCTCCACTCTTAATGAATTCTGTAAATGAGTCTTTGGGTGCTCTAGTCCAGGAGTTATCCTCCACAGGATCAGTGTCCCAAAATCGGGACAGTTGCTGCTCAATATGCGATATGTAACTAGAATGTTGTTGTAAACAACAGCCAACTTTCCAGGATAGACATGTCTTATATTGTCAGAAAGCTTAAAATTACTGTTCATCTAACAGCAGTGTCCAATTTTCAGTCGCTATTACAGCGAAGAAATACCATGCCATTGTTTGAAGATAATGCACAACAAAACATTTATCAAGGCAACTGGTTCGATACATTCACCTCTGACAGTAAATAATCTACTTATATTCAGTAATCTTGCTCTGATTTGTCATCCTGAGGGTCCCAGAGATATGTAGCATAGATTTGTTTGATAAAATAAATTTCTATATCCTAACCCGATCCATGTTGTATAAAGCGTTTTGAGTGAATTCCAACTCTTCCAACAAAATGAAATCTAAAAATTGGCAAAACGTTGTTTAACCCGGTTATGTTCGGTTTCTGTGCAATCCTCAGACACTCTAGAAGGCAACCAAACTTGTTTAATCATTCTACATTACGTATTGGCTACACAACACTTCAAATTAGCCCATGAAGGTCAGCCATTATTACGCACCAATTAGTCGAGCGGTGTTCACTTGATTGACAGTGTTCACTTGGTCCAATGACCACCTATCGTTTTGAAACATAGCTAGCTAGATAGCCAATGATCTGGGCTTTCCAGAAGTATGTGAACACCCTTTGTACGACAAACATCCATCATGCTAGAGCTGTGCGCGACAGTTTCATTTTCATGTGAAAGCAAACAGGACGCACGGTAGTTTACAAATCAAATCAAATTTTATTTGTCACATACACATGGTTAGCAGATGTTAATGCGAGTGTAGCGAAATGCTTGTGCTTCTAGTTCCGACAATGCAGTAATAACCAACAAGTAATCTAACTAACAATTCCAAAACTACTGTCTTATACACAGTGTAAGGGGATAAGGAATATGTACATAAGGATATATGAATTAGTGATGGTACAGAGCAGCATAGGCAAGATACAGTAGATGGTACATTATGCAGCTGTTCGTTCTCTTCTACAAACTTTTCTCAAAACCGAAAAAGTTCAAAATGGCTACTAATAGTGGAAAAGCTCGATCAAAGTCAAAATATACACATTTGGATGAGATTATTGTAGAAACTTGTCGTGAGAGCGACAAAAACAATGAATGGATGAGAACGAATGAGTGAGCACAGTTTTGATTCCAGTGCGGAATAAATGTTTTTGGAAGGAAAAGGTCCACTTTTAGATCAGCAAGTAAAATAACTTTTTGCTTCTCATGCTAATCCAGTTAATTTAATGGTTGCATATTCATTTGAGATATTTTTCATTATTGTGCAATATCCCTGATCTTCTCCACCCATTTTTTTCCATATTGCATCAACAGTTGTTTTTTAATCATATCTCTGTCTCCCTTAATTTGGTTTTCATACAGATGTTCACAGTCAGACTGTTGTCCAGGCTCCCCCTATGGATAGATCCAAAACTTCACTAGCTATTCTGGCAGTTGGCATATCCAACAGTCTATTTCAACGTCTCACCATACACGCCTTCCATCTCACCTCACAGGATTCCCAGCCCATGTCCACTGTTATTGCAAGTATAGGTGCAAACTTGTGGACACCTAAAAAGTAACTTACTGCTCTGCATGAACATGTTTGTTTTTAAAATACCTCTTGGCACCCCACACTCGTGCTGAATAGTCCAGAACGGGACACACGCATGTCTGATAAAGTTTGGAATACGCAGCCTAACCTATATCTTTGAGTCTTTGTTTTTCCTATAACTCCCCCAAGAGCTCTTCTTGCTGAGTCGGCCAGGGCAGATGGTCCGTATAGGAAGGTAATATGTTCATCAATAAAAATACCCAAATATTTATAAATGCTATCTTCACCAAAACAAAACTGAAAATACTTCTCTTAGGAGCTGGTTTTCTAAAAATGCATCATCTGTGTTTTTGTCTGTTAATCATGAGTCTCCATCTTTTACAACAATTGACTGCACATAATAACATGTTCTGCAGGTCTTGTTCAGGGTCTGCCATCAAAATAATATAATCAGCATATAAAAGAAAACTTAGCATTTCATCATCATATCTTACTCCAATATTTAACTGTTTAATTTATTTTGCCAAATCATTTATAAACAAAGCAAACTAAATCGGTGATAAGGCGTCTCCTTGTTTTACACCCGAGGGTGTGGGAAACCAATTTGTACAATAATTCATTAACACGCACACAAGCAACTGGTACTTTGTAAAGAGACTGGATTGTTTGATAACATTTCTCATCAACCCATCTTTAACAAACTATAGGCTAAAAGATCCCTATTTACAAAATCAAAAGCTTTCTGGAAATCAATGAAACATGCAAAATAGGCTTCTCTTCATGTAATCTATTACTAATTACAGGCTCTGGATTTACGAAAACCATTTTGGTCTTCCACTAGAATGTTTTGGTGTAATGAAATTGTAATTAGCCTATTGTTGAGGATGGATAAATATAATTGATAAACTGTACTTAATAAACTTATGCCACTATAGTTCAGTGGCACTCTCGGATCATTTTTTGAAGATTTGGGAATGGGATTCACTATAAACTTATACCAAGTGGATGGCAGTATACTGTACTCAAAACATATTTGGAGCAAATTATATAGGGCGTCAATTAATTTAGGGGATTTTAAAAACTCATCAATATCAATATCAAATGATTTCCCATTTTTTGCAGGGTCAATCACCTTCTTAAATTCTGCCACAGACAGCTCCTCATTTAAGTATGGGTTACATATATAAGAGGGTTCTAACATTGTATTTTCCTGTTTAGTCCTCAGGGAACAAATGTCTTTATAAAATTAATCCTCAAAATATGCCACATTTTCGTTACATGAGAACAAACTAGCACACCCCTTCTCCCACTCCTTAAGTACCTGTGTAAAATCAGAAATCAGAACTCTTCCCTGACTTCCATTGGAATTTTCTTATGTCGTTTTGGTCCTAACTTATTTATTTGGCTCCAAAACGGTTGAGGATTTCTTGTCTGTAATTCCTCAAGGTGTAATAGCTGCCCTCCCTGATATCTCCATTTAAATAGGCACAGTCTTTTATCAAACACATGCTGTTTACTCTTAAAACTTCTTATGGCTAGGCTCGACAACATAGGCAGCGCGCGAAATTCAAAAATATTTTTTTAGAAATATGTAACTTTCACACATTAACAAGTGCAATACACCAAATGCAAGATACAATTATTGTTAAACTACCCATTGTGTCCGGTTTCAAAAAGGCTTTTCAGCGAAAGCACATTATATGATTATGTTAGGTCAGAGCCAAGTCACAAAAACACACAGAGCCATTTTTCCAGCCTAAGAGAGGAGTCACAAAAAGCAGAAATATAGATAAAAGGAGTCACTAACCTTTGATGATCTTCATCAGATGACACTCATAGGACATCATGTTACACAATACATGTATGTTTTGTTCGATAAAGTGCATATTTACAGTGCCTTGCGAAAGTATTCGGCCCCCTTGAACTTTGCGACATTTTGCCACATTTCAGGCTTCAAACATAAAGATATAAAACTGTATTTTTTGTGAAGAATCAACAACAAGTGGGACACAATCATGAAGTGGAACGACATTTATTGGATATTTCAAACTTTTTTAACAAATCAAAAACTGAAAAATTGGGCCCTTATGAGCCACTCCTTTACAGTAGAAGCCTCAAACAAGTTTCTAAAGACTGTCGACATCTAGTGGAATCCATAGGAAGTGCAATTTGACCCCATAGACACTGTGTTTTTGATAGGCCAAGCTTCGAAAAACAACAAACCTCAGATTTCCTACTTCCTGATTGGATTTTTCTCAGGTTTTCGCCTGTCATATGAGTTGTGTTATACTCACAGACATCATTCAAACAGTTTAAGAAACTTCAGAGTGTTTTCTATCCAAATAAATAATATGCATATATTAGCAACTGGGGCTGAGTAGCAGGCAGTTTACTCTGGGCATGTTTTTCATCCAAATGTGAAAATGCTGCCCCCTATCCCAAACAGTTTAACAAATGACTATGGAAGGAGGACGCATCTTTACCCCATGTGGACTGTTCAGGTGGCAAATAGCATGAAAACACAACAAAACAAAAATCTGACTCCCTATGTTCAAAGCTCAAACCAATAATTCCTTCTATGGCTTTATCGATAATTAAAATTTTATATGCTTTATATGCATATCAGACTTTATACATATTCCCACTCCCCCAGAGTCCCTGCGGCCTTTCCCATGAGTGTGTCTGTTATGTCCATACCATACATACCCTTCAATATCAATAGTTTCTTGCCGACGCAAATGCGTTTAATTTATTGAGATAATGTCTCGGTTTAAGGATTTTAGTATTATTATTTGTAATTTATTGTTCAATGAAGTCCATCCGTTAACATTCCAATGTTCTATTGAAATCAAATCTCGTTTGGGATGGGAAGCCCTTCAGTATGTCTGTCCACCCCATGTCCTTGTCCGCGTTGTCCTTCTGGTTGATCTCGTTTCATGACCCGTCTGCTTCCCATGACAAAATAGTCCTTTCCTCCTGGTATTTCTCTCAGCAGCGTCTTGAAGTTCAGTTCTATAAGGTGATCGATGTGGGACTTGGCTGATCGAAGGAAGACTTTGTTATAATCAGGATGGTCTCGCAGCTTTAGTTTTTTCTGTAACAGAGCCACTTTCTCCTCCACAGACCGACACTCCACCTTCACAACCCAGAGACCTTTACCTTTCTCCCTCATCCTCTCAACTGCAATCACCTCTGTTTCGCAGCCTAGGCCTACTGATATCAACTGGTTCACTTTAGAGATTAGGTCCTCGTTTTCATCAGCTGGCAGTCCTGCCACTATGATAGACACGTCTTGGTCTAACTTTGTTATTTTCGCAGCGCCTATTCTCCCAAATTCTAGGAATTCTACACGGGACTCCAGATTAGTGGTCGACCAATTATGATTTTTCAACGCCGATACCGATTATCGGAGGACCAAAAAAGCCGATACCGATTTAATCGTCCGATTTTAAAAAAAAACATTTATTTGTAACAATATTTTATTTTATTTTTTATTTTACCTTTATTTAACCAGGCAAGTCAGTTAAGAACAAATTCTTATTTTCAATGACGGCCTAGGAACAGTGGGTTAACTGCCTGTACAGGGACAGATTTGTACCTTGTCAGCTCGGGGGTTTGAACTTGCAACCTTCCGGTTACTAGTCCAATGCTCTAACCACTTGGCTACCCTGCCGCCCCAATACTGAATGAACACTTATTTTAACTTAATATAATACATCAATAAAATCAAACATTTTCAATTTGGTTTAAATAATGCAAAAACAAAGTGTTGGAGAAGAAAGTTTTAAAAAAGTGCAATATGTGCCATGTAAAAAAGCTAACGTTTAAGTGCAATGTAATCAGGTGGTTAGAGCGTTGGACTAGTTAACTGTAAGGTTGCAGGATCTAATCCCCCGACCTGACAAGGTAAACATCTGTTATTCTGCCCCTGAACAAGGCCGTCATTGAAAATAAGAATGTGTTCTTAACGGACTTGCCTAGTTAAATAAAGGTGTCAAAAAATATATTTATTTATTTATTTTTCAATTGGCCAAATCGGTGATCAAAAATACCGATTTCCGATTGTTATGAAAACTTGAAATCGGCCCTAATTGATCGGCCATTCCAATTAATCGGTCGACCTCTACTCCAGACGTCCAACTTCAAGAGGTATGTGGTCTTGTAGCTGCTTGTTATTATTCTCGAGTCAGGAAAGTTGTATGATCATCATGAATGGCTTTCTCCAAAGATGCACGTAAGCTTTCAACTTTACTATTCATTCCTTTTTCAATACTCAGCTTAATTTTGTCCCTATTTTTCCCCCGATTTTTGTACATAGACTCCTTATCTCTGTCTTGAGATTAGCCATGCTATTGGCACTTTCTTTCTTTGATAAATTCAGCTCCATACTTTTCTCACAACTGCATAGAGTCCATATGTTTTTAACCGTTAAGTGTTTCTGTTATTGCTGTTCAAGGTAACGTTAGATAGCCAGCTAAATGTAATGCAAGTATGTCTACTGACTGTCTTTCACCCTCACGGGATTCAGACCTCCATTTATGATTCGATCTCTATGTTTTAAACTTTGAAAACATTTAATTAAAAAAAGTTTTAAATAGTTTGGTCCCATAAAGAAGCAGCAGCGTTTTTCACTATGTGCACCTGTTAATTGAAATGCATTCCAGGTGACTATCTCATGAAGAGCTTGTTGAGAATGCCAAAGCTGTCATCAAGTGTGCAAAGCTGTCATAAAGGCAAAGGGTGGCTACTATGAAGAATATCATTGTTTAACACTTTATTGGTTACTACATGATCCCATATGTGTTATTTCATAGTGTTGATGTCTTTGATATTATTCTACAATGTAGAAAATAGTAAAAATAAAGAAAATCTCTTGAATGAGTAGGTGTCCAAACTTTTGACTGGTACTGTATATGTTTATAGGTATGTGCTGTGTATTTGATGTATTGATGCAGGGCTCACCCCCTGATAAAATAAAGGTTAACTTCTTGACGCTACCCATCCCTGTCGCAGGATCATTTGTCAGCAACCGCTGAATAGCATAGCGCCAGAGTCAAATAATATTACTAAAAAATATTCATATTCATGAAATCACAAGTGCAATATTGCAAAACACAGTTTAGCCTTTTGTTAATCCACCTGTCATCTCAGATTTCGAAATTATGCTTTACAGCGAAAGCAATCCTAGTGTTTGTGTAAGTTTATTGATAGCCTAACATAGCATTATGTACACTTAGAGTCAGGAAGCTTGGTCATGAAAATCAGAAAAGCAATCAAATTAACTGTTTACCTTTGATGATCTTCGGATGTTTTCACTCACGAGACTCCCAGTTACACAACAAATGTTCCTTTTATTCCATAAAGATTATTTTTATACCCCAAAAACCTGTTTGTTTGTCGCGTTAGGTTCAGAAATCCACAGGAAAGAGTGGTCACGACAACGCAGACGGAAATTCCAAATAGTCTCCATAATGTCCAGAGAAACATGTCAAAAGTTTTTTATAATCATTCCTCAGGTTGTTTTTAAAATATATATTCGATAATATATCAACCAAGTGTGTAGGTTTTTCAATTACACCGGGTGGAACAATGGCTGTAGCGCAAAACTCACTCAGAGCCCCCACCGATCAACTTGATCTTTCACGCTCATTTTTCAAAATAAAAGCCTGAAACTATGTCTAAAGACTGTTGACACCTTAGGGAAGCCATAGAAAAAGGAATATGGTTGATATCCCTTTAAATGGAGGATAGGCATGCATAGGAAAAGAAGGGTTTCAAAATAAGAGGCACTTCCTGATTGGATTTTCCTCAGGTTTTCGCCTGCAATATCAGTTCTGTTACACTCACAGACAATATTTTTACAGTTTTGAAAACTTTAGAGTGTTTTCTATCCTAATCCGACAATTATATGCATATTCTAGTTTCTGGGGCTGAGAAATAGGCAGTTTCAAATTGGTACGTTCTTTAGCCAAAAACACTGCCCCCTACACGCAAAAGGTTAAATAAAATAAGTAATAGTAAACTTGAGTTCTAACTGAATTATAAAAAATCTTCAATAGTGGTAGAGACTGACTCAGATGACCTCTGGGAGCCAACTCCAAAGAGACCACATTCAAGTCCTCCATCCCCCACTCTTTCAAACATAGGAACTGGTTCCTCCAGTCTGATCCCTGCTGCTGTCTCTGGCTCCACACCCACCCCACCCAGCCATCTAGAGGTGTGAAGAGACCAACCCAGAAGTGGAGGAGGACCAGTGCAACAGCAGTGACTATCACCAAAAGAGAGGACTGTTGGCACACTGTGCTAAAGGATGCCGTGGAGCCATTTCTACCAACATTTTGACCTAAAAGGCAGCCAGGACCTCAGCTGGACATGACTGGAAAGTACAGCCCCCTTCCTTCATCTTTTCCAGATGTTTTTATCCTTGTCAGTTCTTGGTTCGCTGGTGTCTAACACCAACAAGTATGGGGCTAAGAAGCAAGTAGGCAAGAAAGAGGCATGGAAGCCCATTTTCATCCAATTACTACACTGTCACATCTCACTGGTCATTTACATGGGGCTTGTGAAGTTGAAAAACCTGAAGGACTACTGGAGAAGCTGAAGACTACCAACTGCCTTTCCCCACCACTGTCATGTCTTCTAACAGGTTTCTGACTATTTCATGGGCACTTCATATCAGTGACTCACAAGCTGACAGTGACAATGAGAAGAAGAGATGCACAGCCAGCTTTGATAGGCTCTGCAAAATCAAACCTCTCTACTCCAGCATTGTTGAGGCCTGCAAGACCCATTTTCAGCCCGCCCAGAACCTGTCCATAGATGAGGATGGTAGTCTTAAAGGCTAGAATTGGTCTGAAACAATATATGCGAACAAGCCAACAATATGGGGTTACAAACTGTTTGTTTTGGCCGAATTCTGTGTGCCTACACTTGGAATGTCCTTGTTTACGATGGGAAATTCATCTCAGCCATGGGTAATGGACTTAGTTATGATTCCATTATGGAAATATTGGATTTTTACACTGCTGGGGATGGGCTACAAACTGTTCGTGGACAACTTTTACACAAGCCCTAATCTGATTTAGCAGTGCTGGCCATCTTTTCCATACAAGTGAGAATAATTTGTTGTTCACCACTAAGATATACACTCACCAGCCAGAGTTCCCGAAAATTGATGGCTCCTACAGACAGTGAGTCTGTAGCCGTGGCTTGCTATATAAAGCAGGCAGACATGCATTGAGGCATTTAGTTATTGGTCGATTGAACGTTAGAATAGGCAAAATGAGTGACCTAAGCAACTTTGAGTGTGGTATGATCGTCAGTGCCTGGCGCACCGGATCCATTATCTCAGAAACAGCTGCCCTCCTGGGCTTTTCAAGTGCAACAGTGTCTATCTAGCATTTACAGGGAATGGAGCAACAAACAAAAAACATCCAGTCAGTGGCAGTCCAGTGGGTGAAAACAGATTGTGAGAGAGGTCGAAGGAGAATGGCAAGAATCGTGCAAGCTAACAGGAGGGACACAGTAAAACAGTGACGTGCAGAATGGAATCTCGGAACACACAACTCGTCGATCCTTGTCACAGACGGGCTATTGCAGCAGACGGGTTCCACTCCTATCAGATAAAAACAAGAAGGGGCTCCAGTGGGCCGACACTGGACAACTGAGAAGTGGAAAAATATTTTCTGGAACATGACAGCAAGTTCAGTTTACCTGAGTGGCCTGTGCAGTCCCCAGACCTCAACCCAATAGAGTATCTATGGGATGAGATGGAATGGGCTGTTCGTAGCGTAAATGTACTGCTGTCCAATCTACAGCAATTAGCTGAGGCCATCGCATCAGCATGGACCATCGTTTCCGACACCTTGTAGAATGCCCTGATGAAATCTGGCTGTTCTGGAGGAAAAGGGGGGTCCGGCCTGGTACTAGATGTACCTAGTGTATATCCATATGGAACAGTCACAAAAGACAAGAGCAGGTTTAACTTTAGTGGACAGCCAAGGTATTACTTTATTTGTATTTTATTATTAAAGCAGGGAGTCCCATTGAGAACAACTTATTTTTTTCCAAGGCAGCCCTGCACTTTGACCTTTGACCATCCAGTGCCGACAGCGATGGCCGCCTCGCTTCGCGTTCTTAGGAAACAATGCAGTATTTAGTTTTTTTATGTATTATTTCTTAGACTGTTACCCCAGGAAATCTTAAGTCTTATTACATACAGCTGGGAGGAACTATTGGATATAAGTCAACTTACCAACATTACAACCAGGAATACGACTTTCCCGAAGCGGATCCTCTGTTTGGTCCACCACCCAGGACAATGGATCAGATCCCAGAAGGCGACCCCAAAACAATGGCACCGCAGAAGGGGCAGACGGAGTGGTCTTCTGCTCAGGCTCCGTAGACGGACACATCGCCCACCGCTCCCAAGTATACTACTCGCCAATGTCCAGTCTCTTGACAACAAGGTAGACGAAAACCGAGCAATGGTTGACTTCTAGAGAAACATCAGAGATTGTAACATTCTCTGTTTCAGGAAAACATGGCACGCTCAGGATAAGTTGTCAGTGTCTGTACAGCCACCTGGTTTCTCCACGCATCGCGCTGACTGAAACAAACATCTCTCTGGTAAGAAGAAGGGCGGGGTGTATGCCTTATGATTAACGAGACATGGTGTGATCATAACAACATACAGGAACTCAAGTATTTTTGTTCACCTGACCTAGAATTCCATACAATCAAATGCCGACCGCATTATCTACCAAGAGAATTCTCTTCGATTATAATCACAGTCGTGTATATCCTCCCCCAAGCAGACACCTCGACGGCCCTGAAAGAACTTCATTGGACTCTAAGTAAAGTGGAAACCACATATCCTGAGGCTGCATTTATTGTAGTTGGGGATTTTAACAAGGCTAATCTGAAAACAAGGCTCCCTAAATTTTTATCAGCATATCGAAAGCGCGACCCGAGATGGAAAAATTCTGGATCATTGTTACTCTAACTTCCACGACGCATACAAAGCCCTCCATCGCCCTCCTTCGGCAAATATGACCACGACTCCATTTTGTTGCTCCCAGCCTATAGACAGAAACTAAAACAGGAAACACCCATGTTCAGCCCTCTCCTGTACTCCCTGTTCACCCATGACTGCGTGGTCATGCACGCCTCCAACTCAATCATCAAGTTTGCAGACGAAACGACAGTCATAGGCTTGATTAACAACAACGACTAGACGGCCTACAGGCAGGAGGTGATGGCCCTCGGAGTGTGGTGTCAGGAAAATAACCTCACACTCAACGTCAACAAAACAAAGGAGATGATCGTGGACTTCAGGAAACAGCAGAGGGAGCAGCCCCCTATCCACATCGATGTGACAGTAGTGGAGAAGGTGGAAAGTTTTAAGTCCCTCGGCGTACACATCACAAACAAACTGAAATGGTCCACCCACACAGACAGCGTGGTGAAGAAGATGCAACAGCGCCTCTTCAACCTCAGGAGGATGAAGAAATTTGGCTAGTCACCGAAACCAAGAGCATCCTGTCGGGCTGTATCACCGCCTGGTACAGCAACTGCTCCGCCCACAACCGCAAGGCTCTCCAGAGGGTTGTGAGGTCTGTACAACGCATCACCGGGGGCAAACTACCTACCCTCCAGGACACCTACACCACCCGATGTCACAGGAAGGCCAAAAAGATCATCAAGGACAACAACCACTCGAGCCACTGCCTGTTCACCCCGCTATCATCCAGAAGGGGAGGTCAGTACAGGTGCATCAAAGCTGGGACTGAGAGACTGAAAAACAGCTTCTATCTCAAGGCCATCACTAACATTGAGTGGCTGCTGCCAACATACTGACTCAAATCTCTAGCCACTTTAATAATTAAAAATTGGATGTAATAAATGTATCACTAGTCACTTTAAACAATGCCACTTTATATAATATTTAGTTAACCTACATTACTCATCTCATATGTATATACTGTACTCTATACCATCTACTGCATCTTGCCTATGCCGTTCGGCCATCGCTCATCCATATATTTATATGTACATATTCTTATTCATTCCTTTACACTTGTGTGTAGTATAAGGTAGTTGTTGTGAAATTGGTAGATTACTTGTTAGATATTACTGCATGGTCAGAACTAGAAGCACAAGCATTTCGCTACACTCACATTAACATCTGCTAACCATTTGTATGTGACCAATAAAATATGATTTGGTTTGATTTAGTTGTACAGTATTCAAAGAAGGAGAGTAACATTGGTTGTCTGTGTGGAGGCAGGGTGGTAGGACCGCATCACCTAGTTGAGTTGAGATAGCTCAATGAACGTTAGAGTTGAAAGACATGCTATCTACTGAGGCACTTTGTAAAGGGGAGACACGGGCTTGTGCTGTGTAGAGGGGGAAGTGGGCCTGATATTGCCTTCCCTCTTTCCGTCTCCCCCATTTCTGTCTCTGTATCACGAACCCCCACCCATCTCCCTCTATCTCGTTTCTTCCTCTCCCTAGCCCTCTCCCCAGCCCCAGTTGTGTGAAGGGTTATTCTCCTCACTCTCTTTTCTCTCTTCAATCCCTCCCCTTCTTCCCCCTGCCAGCCAGTGCGTGTGTGCTGTAGCAGGTGTGTGTTGAGGAGAGCCAGGGCTCAATTATGTCCAGCGCCCCGCAGTCGGCTCACTTGGCCAGGGGTGCCACAGCAGGGAGGGTGCAGAGTGATCCCTAGCCTGTTATCGTGATATGGGGGGTGGTGTGGGCAGGGGTGTATGCATATCCACACACACACACTTGTACAACTAACCTTGTGGGGACACCCAATTCAGTCCCATTCAAAATCCTATATTCCCTAACCCCTAACACTAAACCTAACCCTAACCCGTACTCTTACCCTAACCTTAACCCAAAAACCTAACTTTGAACCCTAACACTAACTAAAACTGACCCTCCTAACCCTTATTGTAAATTCTAACCCTAACACTAATTCAAACATTAACCCTACAAAAAAACCTAGAAATAGCATTTGACCACACGGAGACTAATAAAATGTCCCCAGTTAGTCACATTTTTGTTTTTGTTTGTTTACTATTCTTGTGGAGAATAGTTAAACACATCCACAAACAATACTGCCACAAACATGAACCAACACACAATTACTACACACGCATTAACACAAATACACGAGCGTGCACGCAAGACACATGGATGAAATCAAAACTCAGACACACATTAGTTAACACAGAATTAACAAACACACATGCACACACAAAATGCTATATTCCCCAATAACTCCACGATGTTCCATTATCTTTATGAGAGGAAGAAGGAAACTTGAAAATTGGCTTAAGAGCAGGCAACAGGCAACATTTTTAAGCCTGGTTCCTCTAGGTTCTGGCCTTTCTAGGGAGTTTTTCCTAGCCACCGTACTTCTACACCTGCATTGCTTGCTGTTTGGGGTTTTAGGCTGGGTTTCTGTACAGCACTTTGTGACTTCAGCTGATGTAAGAAGGGCTTTATAAATACATTTGATTGATTGAACAAGGCAAGAATTAGACTGCCGATCGGAAGAGCATTCGTTAGAGCACCCTATTAGATTAAAGCCTTGGACTTGGTTAAAGTGGAGGCAGGGGCTGGAGTCTTAGGTAGCAGGGAGGCCCAGTGTCAGTGAGTAGGAACAAAAATCAAGCCCCTTTCCTCCGTGTCTAAAGCTGGAGTTGGATATTACTGGCTGAGGGGATTTTTACAGCTCCACATGTCTGTGGTGTGGTGTGTGTATCAATGAGTCTTCTTCAGTGTGTGCGTGTATGTCTCGGTGGTGAGTCTGGTGTTCTAAATAGGGGATGGGACAGTTTTTTTAAAATAGTGAAGATAGAAGACCAGCACACAACCCTAAACTAACCACGCACACAGATAGCCGTACACACAAACAAACACTCCGAGCTCCCCCCCACACACGCACACAAACACAGTCAGTGGCTGAGGAGGCAGATTATTTGGACGGGTGGTTGGTGCCAGAAGCGGAAACAAACACGTGTAATTTTAGAAAGCTATCATCTCCTCAGCCTGGCTGCATTCTGGCTGGAGCGGCCAACACTGCAGTCTGCATCCCAGAGGTCTGCAGCTCCCTACTACTAGACATCAGAGAGTGACATGGCAGTGAGTAAGTGTGTGTGTGTGTGTGTGTGTGTGTGTGTGTGTGTGTGTGTGTGTGTGTGTGTGGTTATTCAGCAGACAGTTTGGGGTACAGTTCAGAGTTATAGCCGACTCAGGGGTCATATGCAAACTCAATTGACAACGAGAGTCAGCCAAGCTGTATGTGTGCATGCATTAGTATGTGTGCACTGTAAGTTTGTGAGCATACTAGAGTCTGTCCGTCTCTATGCGTTCTGTGTACACTGAGTGTACAACACATTAGGAACACATGCTCTTTCCAAGACATAGAATGACCAGGTGAATCCATGTGAAAGCGATGATCCCTTATTGATGTCACTTTTACATCTGTTTCAATCAGTGTAGATGAAGGGGAGGAGACAGGTTAAATAAGGATTTTTAAGCATTGAGACAATTGAGACATGGATTGTGTATGTGTGCCCTTTAAAATATTTAAGTATCTCGAACATGGTATCCTCTGACACCGCCTGGTATATAGGTCCTGGATGGCAGGATGCTTGGCCCCAGTGATGTATTGGGCCGTACGCACTACCCTCTGTAACACCTTACGGTCGGATGTCGAGCAGCTACCATACCAGGTGGTGATGCAACCGGTCAGGATGCCCTGGATGGAGCAGTTGTATAACTTTTTGAGGATCCCATGCCAAATCTTTTTAGTCTCCTGAGGGGGAAATGGTGTTGTCAAGCCCTCATCACTAGTGTCTTGGTGTGTTTGGACCATGATAGTTTGTTGGTGATGTGGACACCAAGGAACTTGAAACTCTCGACCTGCTCCACTATAGCCCCGTCGATGTGAATGTGGGCATATCCGGCCCTCCTTTTCCTGTAGTACACAATCAGCTCCTTTGTCTTGCTCACATTTAGTTGTTGTCCTGGCAACCCTGGTGGGGTGCTCTCACCTTATCTACCAACATAGACAGGGCTCTAACTCCTCTAGCTCCACAATGAAATAGGGTGCAGGCCAGGCAGCAGGCTGTTAGCCAGCCTGCCACTAGCACAGTCAGTGTAGCACAGTCAGCTCAGCTATCCCCATTGAGACCGTGTCTGTGCCTCGACCTAGGATGGGCAAAACTAAACATGGCGGTGTTCGCCTTAGAAATCTCACTAGGATAAAGACCTCCTCCATTCCTGCCATTATTGAAAGATATTGTGATACCTCACATCTCAAAATAGGGCTACTTAATGTTAGATCCCTCACTTCAAAGGCAGTTATAGTCAATGAACTAATCACTGATCATAATCTTGATGTGATTGGCCTGACTGAAACATGGCTTAAGCCTGATGAATTTATTGTGTTAAATGAGGCCTCACCTCCTGGTTACACTAGTGACCATATCCCGCGTGCATCCCGCAAAGGTGGAGGTGTTGCTAATTTTTACAATAGCAAATTTCAATTTACAAAAAAAAAAAAGACGTTGTCGTCTTTTGAGCTTCTAGTCATGAAACGTATGCCGCCTACTCAATCACTTTTTATAGCTACTCTTTACAGGCCTCCTGGGCCATATACAGCGTTCCTCACTGAGTTCCCTGAATTCCTATCGGACCTTCTAGTCATAGCAGATAATTTTCTAATTTTTGGAGATTTTAATATTCACATGGAAAAGTCCACAGACCTACTCCAAAGGCTTTTGGAGCCATCATCGACTCATTGGGTTTGGTCCAACATGTCTCTGGACCTACTCACTCTCACAGTCATACTCTGGACCTAGTTTTGTCCCATGGAGTAAATGTTGTGGATCTTAATGTTTTTCCTCATAATCCTGGACTATCGGACCACCATTTTATTACATTTGCAATCGCAACAAATAATCTGCTCAGACCCCAACCAAGGAGCATCAAAAGTTGTGCTATAAATTCTCAGACAACCCAAAGATTATTTGATGCCCTTCCAGACTCCCTCTGCCTACCCAAGGACGTCAGAGAACAAAAATCAGTTAACCACCTAACTGAGGAATTCAATTTAACCTTGCGCAATACCCTAGATGCAGTTGCACCCCTAAAAACCAAAAACATTTGTCATAATAAACTAGCTCCCTGGTATATAGAAAATACCCGAGCTCTGAAGCAAGCGTCCAGAAAATTGGGACGGAAATGGCGCCACACCAAACTGGAAGTCTTCCAACTTGCTTGGAAAGACAGTACCGTGCAGTATCGAAGAGCCCTTACTGCTGCTCGATCATCCTATTTTTCCAATTGAGGAAAATGAGAACAATCCGAAATGTATTTTTGATACTGTCACAAAGCTAACTGAAAAGCAGCATTCCCCAAGAGAGGATGGAGTTCACTTCAGCAGTAATAAATTCATTAACTTCTTTGAGGAAAAGATCATGATCATTACAAACTGCTGGAGGCAGGGCTTTCTCCTATAGAGCTAACTTTTTATGGAATGGTCTGCCTACCCATGTGAGAGACGCAGACTCGGTCTCAACCTTTAAGTCTTTACTGAAGACTCATCTCTTCAGTGGGTCATATGATTGAGTGTAGTCTGGTCCAGGAGTGTGAAGGTGAACGGAAAGGCTCTGGAGCAACGAACCGCCCTTGCTGTCTCTGCCTGGCCGGTTCCCCTCTCTCCACAGTGACTCAGCCCCTATTACAGGGGCTGAGTCACTGGCTTTACTGGGGTGCATCACTTGAGTGGGTTGAGTCACTGACGTGATCTTCCTGTCTGGGTTGGCGCCCCCCCCCCCTTCTCCTGTCTTATCCGGTGTCCTGTGTGAATTTAAGTATGCTCTCTCTAATTCTCTCTTTCTCTCTCTCGGAGGACCTGAGCCCTAGGACCATGCCTCAGGACTACCTGGCATGATGACTCCTTGCTGTCCCCAGTCCACCTGGCCGTGCTGCTGCTCCAGTTTCAACTGTGTTGCCTCCGGCTATGGAACCCTGACCTCTTCACCAGATGTGCTACCTGTCCCAGACCTGCTGTTTTCAACTCTCTCTCTTCTTCCTAGGTTTTGGCCTTTCTAGGGAGTTTTTCCTAGCCACCGTGCTTCTACACCTATATTGCTTGCTGTTTGGGGTTTTAGGCTGGGTTTCTGTACAGCACTTTGAGATATCAGCTGATGTAAGAAGGGCTATATAAATGAATGGGATTTGAACACACTGCCAGGTCTCCGACCTCCTCCCTATAGGCTGTCTAATCGTTGTCGGTGATCAGGCCTACCATTGTCGTGTCGTCAGAAAACTTAATGGTGGTGTTGGCGTCGTGCTTGGCCACGCATTCGTGGGTGAACAGGGAGTACAGACGGGGATTAAGCACGCACAGCTGAGGGCTCCCCCATGTTGAGGATCAGTGTGACACTTTAAAGACACTTTGTTGGTGTTTCCTTTATTTTGGCAGTTACCTGTACATGTGCGCGCTCACACAAATGAATCAGACATCTAACCTCCCCATACAACCTCATTGTATACACAACTGCTCAGCTCAATTGAACTCCGTATGTAAAACCAAGCTATGGGAACAGTGAATTCAGACCAAAGATAACACGTCCTATTGTCCACAAGGAACAGATATTGACAATGTGCGAGAGGATGGATCAAGACACAGTATGAGCAAACAAACATATACACACGATCACATGTTAATATGTTAGGGTCATTGTGCATGTGTGAGACAGATTTGTACTCTAGAGTGAGTGTACTGTATGTATTATATTCGTATGTAGGGTATCTGCATGTATGCGTTTGTGTACTGTACCTTGCTCATCCAGGACTTCCGCTTGCACATAGCTTTCCTCCTCTTGACCGCCTCCCACAGCCGTCTCTGCCCTGTAGCGACACCCACGACAGAGAGAGGGAGGGAGCGAGAAGGATAATGTCACTGACTATGTAGACCAAGAATCAGAAACTACTTCTCCCAAACCACAGTGATATCTCTATGGCATGTGATAGTGATAGTCATATTCAATTTATCATCATTCATTAATGTATGGGAAGCAGAGTGTTCTAAACCAAACATTGAGTTACATAACAATCAGTGTTATGCTAATGCTAAACTCTCTGGACCTGTTCATATGTGAATATCCTATTCTATGCTGAACAAAAATATAAACGCAACAGGTCAAGTGTTGGTCCCATGTTTCATGAGCTGAAATAAAAGATCCCAGAAATGTTAAAATAAAAGATCCTAGAAAAAGCTAATTTCTCTCATATTGTGTCTACAAATTTGTTTTACATCCCTGTTAGTGAGCATTTCTCCTTTGCCAAGATAATCTATCCACCTGACAGGTGTGCCATATCAAGAAGCTGATTAAACAGCATGATCATTACCCAGGTGCAATATGTGCTAGGGACAATAAAAGGCAACTCTAAAATGTGCAGTTTTGTCACAACACAATGCCACAGATGTCTCAAGTTTTGAGGGAGCGTGCAATTGGCATGCTGACTGCAAGAATGCCCACCAGAGTTGTTGCCAGAGAATGTAAAGTTAATTTCTCTACCATAAGCTGCCTCCAAAATCATTTTAGAGAATTTGGCAGTAAGTCCAACCTGCCTCACAACCGCAGACCATGTTTTACCACACCAGCCCAGGACCTCCACATCCAGCTTCTTCACCTGCGGGATGATCTGAGACCAGCCACCCAGACAGCTGATGAAACTGAGGAGTATTTCTGTCTGTAATAAAACCCTTTTGTGGGGGAAAACGGATTGGCTGGACCTGGCTCCCAGTGGGTGGACCTATTACTGTGCCCCTGCCCATTCATGTGAAATCCATAAATTAGGGCCTACTGAATCAATTTTTATTGACTGATTTCCTTATATGAACTGTATCTTAGTAAAACAATTAAAATTGTTGCATGTTGCGTTTATACTTCAGGGTTGGCAAACTTCTTCCTGGAAAGCAACTGGCAATGCAAGCTTTTGCTCCAACCCTGTTGTGCTGTAACTCCTTCAACTCAGCTAATAAAGGTCCTGGTCTGCTAATTAGTAGAATCAGGCAAGATTAGGGTTGTCGCAAAAGCTTCCAGAAGGGGTAGCCCTCTCGGAGTAGAGTTGGGCACCATTGCTGTACTTGATACGTAAGAAAAGCATCCCCTGTTCTGCACTGTTCAGTCCTTCCAGGATTTTGCTAGATTTAGATGTAGCACTTCTGACATTTTGCATTGCAATTTGAGATGATTTTCTTCAAGTGATAGAGGAATTAAACTCCTATATGTTTATTACCCAATTCAATTAATACACTCAGCCCATTTCTAAGGGTTTGTAAGATACTTATTTGCATAAAATGGGCGGAGACCAGTCTCAAAATCAAGCAATTGCATTTATTCTCGAGAGTACTGAACATGATATAATTTACAACAGGTTATAAACTGAAAATGACATCATTAGGTTTCAAACTGTCCCGTCCGTCCTCCACTCCGGTACAATGGCAGTATAGTTCTCAAGCCTTCCTACATCGTCCTCCACTAGTTTAGATAATTTATGACCAGGCCAAGGTCTCCCTGTGTAGATCAGCATTCTAGCCAGTCTGACGATAAGTTCATTCGTTTCTACCAAGGAACAGACAGTCTTTGTTCTAATTCTTGATTATAATTACACACATTATATTCAGTACTAGGATTAAAATAAAATTCATACATCTATACAGTAACATAATAGTATTCTGATTAGTCAGTCCTGATTGAAATGTATACATAATTAGTCATTATTGATTAAAAAAAATCCCTTAACATCAAGTTATTACGAAAATGCGCTGACGGGGGAAAGTTTTGTTTGACGTGTGGCTTGATCGAACCATTTTATGCAGTGATTGTGCTGTGATTGGTTACAATTTGTGTAGTGCAGTGATCAAAGTTTTATTTGGTAATATTATTAAATACATTTGATTGATTGGGTATGTATTCTAAGTGGCATCCTAGTATGGATATTGGAATGTAGCCAACATACACTCTACACTAAACACCCTTGACTCCAACGCTTCCTAAAGTGAAGTTGGCAGGATGTCCTTTGAGTGGTGGACCAATCTTGATAAACATGGGAAACTGTTGAGTGGGAAAAACACAGGAGCTTTGCAGTTCTTGACTCAAAACAGTGCGCCTGGCACATACTACCATACCCCATTCAAAGGCATTTAAATATTTTGTCTTACCCATTCACCCTGAATGGAACACATTGTTTAGTATAGAGTGTATGTTGGCTACATTCCAATGGGGTGGCAAGTAGCCTAGTGGTTAGAGTGTTGGACTAGTAACTGGAAAGTTGCAATATCAATTCCCAGAGCTAACAAGGTAAAAATCTGTCATTCTGCCCTTGAACAAGGCAGTTAACCAACTGTTCCTAGGCCATAATTGAAAATAAGAATTTGTTCTTAACTGACTTACCTAGTTAAATAAAATGTTTTAAAAAAAGAATACAAATAAATACACCCATGTATCAATTGTCTCAAGGCTTAAAATTCCTTCTTTAACCTGACATCAATTTAACAAGTGACATCAATAAATTACTGTTGTATCAACATGTTTGACCATGACAGGTTTGCTCAATTTCCACATTATTGGTATGTACGCAGTGAACAGTTTACTTGAGGTTTAGTGAATGATTTGTCCCAAATACAATGCTTTCAGTTTTTGAAATATTTAGTTCTAACTTATTCCTTGCCACCCATTCTGAAACGAACTGCAACTATTTGTTAAGTGTTGCAGTGAATGAAATCGCTGTAGTAGCTGATATTTTGTATACTCAAAGTATATGAATGATTTACAACTTTTTTTTAAAGAATCAACTCACAGGTTACAACTCTGAGCTCAGCTACAGACAATGTAAATGAAAGGAGTGAAAACCAGAAAAAAAGAGAGAAAAAGGAGGACAATGGAAATCCGAGTGAGTAGAGAGGCATTGAGAGGGGGGCTTAGAGAGTGACAAATGGAAAGGAAGACTACTTTTTTTGCTCTCCCATTAATGTGCTTAAGGACGCACGCCCGTGTTAGGGGAAATTACATTTTAAAGGGTGTAATTACCGGTTAAATGTGAATTGTGAAAAGATATTAAGGGCATTCGTGATGGAAAGAAAATATCTGCTCTATTGATATTCTGTTTCATTTCCAAGTTTGCGTAACTCCACGACAAAAGAGTGGAATCTAGCCTAACAGAATACAGTTAGTTGGAACCACCAAGACTCTTCCTAGAGCTGGCCGCCCAGCCAAACTGAGCAATTGGGGGAGAAGGGCCTAGGTCAGGGAGGTGACCAAGAACCTGATGGTCACTGACAGAGCTCGAGAGTTCCTCTGTGGAGATGGGAGAACCTTCCAGAAGGACAAGCATCTCTGCTGCATTCCACCAATCAGGCCTTTATGGCAGTGGCCAGACAGAAGCCACTCCTCAGTAAAAGGCACATGAAGGCCTGCTTGGAGTTTGCCCAAAGGCACCTAAAGACTCCCAGACCATGAGAAATAAGATTATCTGGTCTGATGAAACCAAGATTGAACTCTTTAGCCTGAAAGCCAAGCGTCACGTCTGGAGGAAACCTGACACCATCCCTACGAGGATGCACGGTGGTGGCAGCATCATGCTGTGGGAATGTTTTTCTAGTCAGGATTGAGGGAAAGATGAACGGAGCAAAGTACAGAGAGATCCTTTGTGAAAACCTGCTCCAGAGCGCTCACGACCTCAGATTGGGGCGAAGGTTCACCTTCCAACAGGAGAACGCACTAAGCACACAGCCAAGACAAAGCAGGATTGAATTCGGGACAAGTCTCTGAATGCCCTTGAGTGGCCCAGCCAGAGCCCGGACTTGAACCCGATCGAACATCTCTGGAGAGACCTGAAAATATCTCTGGAGAGACCTGAAAATAGCTGTGCAGCAACGCTCCCCATCCAACCTGACAGAGCTTGAGAGGATCTGCGAAGAAGAATGGGAGAATCTCCCCAAATACAGGTGTGCCAAAAGTGTAATGTCATACCCTAGAAAACTCAATGCTGTAATCACTGCCAAAGGTGCTTCAACGCACTCAGACAAACCATCAAACCAGACAGTGTCAATACAGGACCAAGATCGAATCTTCCTACACAGGCTCTGACACTCGTTGGACATCATGGATTACAAAGGGAAACCCAGCCGCGAGCTGTCCAGTGATGCGAGCCTACCAGACGAGCAAAATGCCTTCTATGCTCACTTCGAGGCTAGCAACACTGAACCATGCATGAGAGCACCAGCTGTTCCAGACAATTGTGTGATCGCTCTCTTTGTAGTCGATGCTATTAAAACCTCTTACAGCTACCCCCCTACTTTTTTCAATTTCCGCCTGAAGACACCCCCAAATCTAACTGCCTGTAGCTCAGGCCCAGAACCAAGGATATGCATATTCTTGGTTTCTTTTGAAAGAAAACACTCAGAAGTTTGTGTAAATGTGAATTGAATGTAGAAGAATATAACACAATAGATCTGGTTTAGATAATACAATGAAAAAACCATAAGTATTTTCATTTTTATTGTTGTATCATCTTTAAAATGAACAAGACAAAACAAACATTCAGATAGGATGATGGGGACAACTTCAGTGAAGAACGTAAGAGGGCAACAGTACTTGTGCAACGTTTCAGAATGATAACTTCCAAAATGATACATTTTGAATGGAATAACTATATACAAAATAACAAATGGCATTCTAACACACCCCCCCCAAATAATGGAGAAAAAACATGAAGAAAAAAATATTCATTTACAAAATAAAACTTTCAATATTTGGAAGACCCTCAGTCCTCTACACAATATTGTGCTGCTGATGCCAGGTGCCATAGCAGTCTCTTTCTGCTGTAAAGCAGAGGGTTACCAAGCATGTGGTGCAGGTGATGGGGGACTTCATTTTGCAAAGAACACAGCGACGCCTCCATGCTGTGCCCTTTTGGCCCTGAGGCACATCCATGCCTGCAGAAATAAATTTGGGCAGATGAACGTGGTGCAGTGGTGCTGTAGCTCCTTGTTGAGCAGCTCTCTGAAGGCTAGCTGTGAGATGGGGGGCTTTCCACAGCTCTTAGTCATTTCCTTGTGTAGGATGAATGCATTCACCACAGCAATGTCAATGAAATGAAAGAAGGTCTTGTACCATTTCATCGTCTTATGGAGAACATTGTAATAGCCTATCAGCGCATCTGACAGGTCCACACCTCCCATGCTCTTGTTGCAGTTGGAATGGGGACATTTTTTGCGGCCCATGCCCCAGTAGCGCTGAGACAACAGGTGTCTGGCTGGATGAACCAGCTTCAGTGGGGATGGACACCTTGGCACTGGGGCTCCCATTCGGAGTCAGTGTCACTGTGAAAGAAAATGTTCAGTTAGAATAGTTTCACATATGAGCCCCGTATCAACAGGTATAATAAACAGATATACAGTGGGGCAAAAAAGTATTTAGTCAGCCACCAATTTTGCAAGTTCTCCCACTTAAAAAGATGAGAGGCCTGTAATTTTCATCATAGGTAGTACACTTCAACTATGACAGACAAAATGAGGAAAAAAAATCCAGAAAATCACATTGTAGGATTTTTAATGAATTTAATTGCAAATTATGGTGGAAAATAAGTATTTGGTCACCTACAAACAAACAAGATTTCTGGCTCTCACAGACCTGTAACTTCTTTAAGAGGCTCCTCTGTCCTCCACTCGTTACCTGTATTAATGGCACCTGTTTGAACTTGTTATCAGTATAAAAGACACCTGTCAACAACCTCAAACAGTCACACTCCAAACTCCACTATGGCCAAGACCAAAGAACTGTCAAAGGACACCAGAAACAAAATTGTAGACCTGCACCAGGCTGGGAAGACTGAATCTGCAATAAGTAAGCAGCTTGTTTTGAAGAAATAAAATGTGGGAGCAATTATTAGGAAATGGAAGACATACAAGACCACTGATAATCTCCCTCGATCTAGGGCTCCACGCAAGATCTCACCCCGTGGGGTCAAAATTATCACAAGAACGGTGAGCAAAAATCCCACACGGGGGGGACCTAGTGAATGACCTGCAGAGAGCTGGGACCAAAGTAACAAAGCCTACCATCAGTAACACACTACGCCGCCAGGGACTCAAATCCTGCAGTGCCAGACGTGTCCCCCTGCTTAAGCCAGTACATGTCCAGGCCCGTCTGAAGTTTGCTAGAGAGCATTTGGATGATCCAGAAGAAGACTGGGAGAATGTCATATGGTCAGATGAAACCAAAATATAACTTTTTGGTAAAAACTCAACTTGTCGTGTTTGGAGGACAAAGAATGCTGAGTTGCATCCAAAGAACACCATACCTACTGTGAAGCATGGGGGTGGAAACATCATGCTTTGGGGCTGTTTTTCTGCAAAGGGACCAGGACGACTGATCCGTGTAAAGGAAAGAATGAATGGGGCCATGTATTGTGAGATTTTGAGTGAAAACCTCCTTCCATCAGCAAGGGCATTGAAAATGAAACATGGCTGGGTCTTTCAGCATGACAATGATCCCAAACACACCGCCCGGGCAACGAAGGAGTGGCTTCGTAAGAAGCATTTCAAGGTCCTGGAGTGGCCTAGCCAGTCTCCAGATCTCAACCCCATAGAAAATATTTGGAGGGAGTTGAAAGTCCATGTTGCCCAGCAACAGCCCCAAAACAACACTGCTCTAGAGGAGATCTGCATGGAGGAATGGGACAAAATACCAGCAACAGTGTGTGAAGACCTTGTGAAGACTTACAGAAAACATTTGACCTCTGTCATTGCCAACAAAGGGTATATAACAAAGTATTGAGATAAACTTTTGTTATTGACCAAATACTTATTTTCCACCATAATTTGCAAATACATTTATAAAAAATCCTACAATGTGATTTTCTGGATTTTTTTCTCCTTTTGTCTGTCATAGTTGAAGTGTACCTATGATGAAAATTACAGGCCTCTCTCATCTTTTTAAATGTTAGAACTTGCACAATTGGTGGCTGACTAAATTCTTTTTTACCCTACTGTATATGGAGTACAGGGAACATAAGGTTGAATATATTATTATAGACCTGCTAGATCTGTCTCTATTATATTATGACAGACCAGCTACATCTACTGTCTTTATTATTTTACAACAGACCAGCTGTATCTGCTGTCTCCATTTCACTTTGGCCATTGTTGTGGGCCTTCCCTCCCCTCAACAGCCTCAAATAGGCTATTTCATGTAGGGGTGGGGTGGGGTGGAGTGGCAGACACACGCATCTCGGCCATGCTCCCTCTAATCCACAATATGTATATATATATACACACACAAACATAGGCTATGGGTCATACACATACATACAAACATAACCCCACCCACAATGTATAGCCAACGTGTACTTTACACATTTGATTACATTTTTAAATATTGCTACTAAAAAATAAAAAAAATCACAAATAATATTTTATATTATTAATTTCAAACAACGGCATTAGCATGAGAAGAACTTACCAGTCCAAAACGATGTCCTCTCCATTCAAAAAATATTCCTCTTCTACCCCAAAGCCAAAAGACTGCTGAACAATTAGTCAAATGGCTACAGGACATTACATTGACACCCCCTCCCATTTGTTTTGTACACTGCTGCTACTCGCTGTTCATTATCTATGCACAGTCACTTCATCCCTACATACATGTAGAAATTACCTCAAATAACCTGTACCAACCCACACACTCGGTACCAGTACCCCCTGTATATAGCCTCGTTATTGTCATGTTATTTTGTTACTTTAAAAAATATATTTTTTACTTTAGTTTATTTGGTAAATATTGTCAACTCTTCTTGAAGTGCAATGTTGGTTAAAGGCTTGTAAGTAAGCATTTCATGTTAAGGTCTACACTTGTTGTATTCGGCGCATGTGACAAATAAAGTTTGATTTGATTTGAAAGGTGGCATCCTATGACGGTGCCACGTTGAAAGTCACTGAGCTCTTCGGTCAGGCCATTCTACTGCCAATGTCTGTGTATGGAGATTGCATGGCTGTGTGCTCGATTTTATACACCTGTCCACATACGTTTGTATATATAGTGTATCTATCTCAATGACCTTGTACCCCTGAACATCGACTTGGTACTGGTACCCTGTGTATATAGCCAAGTTATATTACTTGTTGTGTATTTATTCCTTGTGTTATTGTTTTTATATTTTTTCTCTCTGCATTGTTGGGAAGGTAAGTAAGTAAGTCACTGTCTACACCTGTTGTTTACGAAGCATGTGACATATACAAAATATTATATGACAAAGCAGAGAGAGGACAGAAAGAGAGTGGCCTACTGAAGACAAAGCTTCTCTTTGGCAGCAGGGCTCCTTGAGATATCACAATATGGTTTATAGATTTGTTGTTTGCCTCCCAAATGTTATTGTAATAATGCATGGCACTTCTGTTGACTGATTTGCTGCTTTGGATGAAGGCATCAGATAAATAACCATAAAATATTGTTACCATTCGAATGCTAACTAGAGGGAGAAGTTATTTGTTTTATTTGTTTATTCGACAGGGACCATGTACAAACATTGCACCAATTTTAGCTACATAGCCAAATGTAATCTCCAGTCCCTTATACTAGCTGAAGTATCCTTAGATTTAAACGTACAAAAAAGCTTTAGTCTTAAGATTGACTCATTATGGTACTCTGCTAGCCATTGTTTAATACTGAACAAAAATATAAAAGTAACATGCAACAATTTAAAAGATTTCCCCACAAAAGGGCCTTATTACAGACAGAAATACTCCTCAGCGCCCCGTCCTCCCCCATCTGACGATCCCGCAGGTGCAGAAGCCGGATGTGGAGGTCCTGGGCTGGTGTGGTTACAAATGGTGTGCAGTTGTGAGACCGGTTGGACGTATTGCCAAATTCTCTAAAACGATGTTGGAGGCGGCTTATGGTAGAGAAATTAACATTCAATGGAAACAGCTCTGGTGGACATTCCTGCATTCAGCATAATAATTGCACTCAAAACTTGAGACATCTGTTGCATTGTGTTGTGTGACAAAACTGCACATTTTAGAGTGGCCTTTTATTGTCCACAGCACAAGGTGCAGTTGTGTAATGATCGTGCAGTTTAATTAGCTTATTGATATGCCACACCGGTTAGGTGAATGGATTATCTTGCCAAAGGATAAAATGCTCACTAACAGGGAAGGAACAAATTCATGCACAAAATGTGAGAGAAATAATATTTTTTGTGTGTATGGAAAATGTATGGGAACTTTTCCTTCAGCAAATGAAACATAGGACCAGCACTTTACATGTTGCGTTTATATTTTTGTTTAGTGTAGTTTCCCCTGCCTGGCATTTCCCTACTTCTTTCTGAGGCTGCCATTCATTCCCTTGGTTGGTTGTGTGCCTGGCACGCACTGGAGGCAAAAGGCCCTAACACACTGGTATAACCCAGAGATTAACACCAGCATATGGCCTTTTGTTTTACTGGTGGTGGCTTTTTGGAAGGCTATGGTCGAGCCCCTTCCCTTTACACAAACACACAGGCTCACACACACACAGGCTCACACACACACACAGGCTCACACACACACACACAGGCTCACACACACACGCAGGCTCTCACACACACGCAGGCTCTCACACACACGCAGGCTCACAGACACAGGCTCACACACACACAGGCTCACACAGGCTCACACACACACAGGCTCACCAAACACACACAGGCTCACACACACACACACAGGCTCACACACACACACACAGGCTCACACACACACACACACACACAGGCTTACACACAGGCTCACACACACAGGCTCACACACACACACACGCAGGCTCACACACACGCAGGCTGGCTCACACACGCGCAGGCTGGCACAGACACGCGCAGGCTCTCACAGACACACACAGGCTCACAGATACACACAGGCACACAGGCTCACACACACACACAGGCTCACACACACACACAGGCTCACACACACACACAGGCTCACACACACACAGGCTCACACACACACACACACACACACACACACACACACACACACACAGGCTCACACACAGGCTCACACACACAGGCTCACACACAGGCTCACACACACACAGGCTCGCTCGCTCACACACACACAGGCTCGCTCGCTCACACACACACACAGGCTCACACACACACACACAGGCTCACGCACACACACACACAGGCTCACACACACACACAGGCTCACACACACACACACACACAGGCTCACACACACACACACAGGCTCACACACACAGGCTCTCACACACAGGCTCTCACACACAGGCTCTCACACACAGGCTCTCACACACAAGCTCTCACAGACACACACAGGCTCACACACACACACACAGGCTCTCACACACAAGCTCTCAAAGACACACACAGGCTCTCACAGACACACACAGGCTCAAAGACACACACAGGCTCACAGGGCTCACAGACACACACACAGAGGCTCACAGACACACACACAGAGGCTCACAGACACACACACAGAGGCTCACAGACACAGGCTCTCACAGACACACACAGGCTCTCACAGACACAGGCTCACACACACACACAGGCTCACACACAAACACACAGGCTCACACACACACACACACAGGCTCACACACACACAGGCTCACACACACACACACAGGCTCACACACACACACAGGCTCACACACACACACAGGCTCACACACACAGGCTCACACACAGGCTCACACACAGGCTCACACACAGGCTCACACACACACACACACACAGGCTCACACACACAGGCTCACACACACACAGGCTCACACACACACACACACACACACACACACACACACAGGCTCACACACACACACACACACACACACACACACACACACACACACACACACACACACACACACACAGGCTCACACACAGGCTCACACACAGGCTCACACACAGGCTCACACACACACACACACACAGGCTCTCACACACACACACACACACACACAGGCTCACACACACACAGGCTCACCAAACACACACAGGCTCACACACACACACACACAGGCTCACACACACACACACACAGGCTCACACACACACACACAGGCTCACACACAGGCTCACACACACAGGCTCACACACACACACGCAGGCTCACACACACGCAGGCTGGCTCACACACGCGCAGGCTGGCTCACACACGCGCAGGCTGGCTCACACACGCGCAGGCTGGCACACAAACGCGCAGGCTCTCACAGACACACACAGGCTCACAGACACACAGGCTCACACACACACACACACACACACACACACACACACACACACACACACACAGGCTCACACACACAGGCTCACACACACAGGCTCACACACACACAGGCTCACACACACAGGCTCACACACACACAGGCTCACACACACACAGGCTCGCTCGCTCACACACACACACACACAGGCTCACACAGGCTCACACACACACACAGGCTCACACACACACACAGGCTCACACACACACACACACAGGCTCACACACACACACACACACAGGCTCACACACACACACACAGGCTCACACACACAGGCTCTCACACACAGGCTCTCACACACAGGCTCTCACACACAGGCTCTCACACACAGGCTCTCACACACAGGCTCTCACACACAAGCTCTCACAGACACACACAGGCTCACACACACACACACAGGCACTCACACACAAGCTCTCACAGACACACACAGGCTCTCACAGACACACACAGGCTCAAAGACACACACAGGCTCACACAGGCTCACAGACACACACACAGAGGCTCACAGACACACACACAGAGGCTCACAGACACACACACAGAGGCTCACAGACACACACACAGAGGCTCACAGACACACACACAGAGGCTCACAGACACAGGCTCTCACAGACACACACAGGCTCTCACAGACACAAGCTCACACACACACACAGGCTCACACACACACACACAGGCTCACACACACACACACACAGGCTCACACACACACACACACACAGGCTCACACACAGGCTCACACACAGGCTCACACATAGGCTCACACACAGGCTCACACACAGGCTCACACACAGGCTCACACACACTCACACACACTCACACACACAGGCTCTCACACACACACACACACACACACAGGCTCACACACACAGGCTCACACACACACACACAGGCTCACACACACACACAGGCTCAC
>NC_056438.1:41348488-41393488 GCF_018296145.1 Oncorhynchus tshawytscha | reverse complement strand
TAGAGCAGCCAATTGACTACTTGTACTAAACATTTTTGCCATATCAGAGCTTGCGATATTAGGTAACGTGAGCTCATGTGGCCCACTCCCCCTCCAGCCAGGTATTATTCTGTGCTGTTTGAGTTAAGGGGGTGTGTCACAATATATATAAATGTAACAACTTTTGCAGTAAAAAAAATAAAGAAAAAAAATAACATCCATTTAATATATAGGAGACCTTAGACATATGGAAAAACATGGTTGTGTTTTGTTACACTTCGGGTAGGGGTATCTAAAAGAAAAATGTGGACACACGCACACTTGGTTGAGTCCTCAACTTATATACACAAACAAATACTACATTAATGCACAGCATGAATGCACACACAATCCACCCCCACTATAAAACTCACCGGGCCGCCCCATGCCGACCTTCTCCAGGTCCTCGTTCTTGACGTAGTCGAAGTGGGAGAGTCGCGTCACGTTGAGATCGTCGCGGATACGCAGGAAGTACTGCTGCAGCTGCACCTCCATCAGCAGCTCCAGGAGCCATTCTGTGCCCTCCTCCGACTGCATATTACTGCCTAGCTTCTGGATAACACACACGAAAAATGGAGGAGAAACCGGGTTTAAACATTGAGCCATTATGTGCCCTCCTCGCATGCATACACACATTACCTGTACAAAAAAACAAACACTCAAAACTAGAAGACTACACAACCTCTTCACAGTCAGACACAGATACAGCAATTTACCACACCAGTCGTCGTCCGTCCGTCGTCCCCCCCCCAAGAATACACTAGCACTGTCATGGATTGGTAGACAGACACATCAGTACACATAGACACAGGAAAAGAAAACGAGCATCTGCTGTCCAGATGATACACAACAGGCTTCACGTACCCTACTGTGCACTGCTCATCAGATTGTACCATGATGTACTGTAGGCCTGCCTACATTACATCCCTCAAAAGTCCCAGTCAATCTATCCAAACAGACAATCTATCCAAACAATTGATGCCCTTTTCATCATTCTCAAACATACCATGCATAGAATATATAGAGCTGTATATAGAGCTGCATGCACTTGGTTGATAGCCTACACATCGACTACTGTGCCGAGTTGTTTATGTGGCGAAAGAGGTCAACTGAAACGGAGAAACAAATGTTATCAGGATACCAAGAGTTGTTTTGACTTCTATCAAACATGTCCGGATGCTCTCCTCTCTATTTGACTCAGAGCGTTTGTCGGATATCAGGTGCTTTCAATTATCCACCTATCTAGTCCTGATAGAGATCAAGAGGGGGAGAGAGAAAAAAAGGACTGACAGACAGACAGAGGCTCGGAAACGGAGACGATAGTGAGGGGGAAAAAGAGAGAGGGAGAAGTTTTATGTGATTGGCTGCTGAACAGCAGCAATTACTAGTACCTCAGATACGGGGTCTCCTCTTTCGTAAGAGGGTTTTGTCTAGAAGGGATAAAACTTTTGTCAAAATGGACTTTCCGTAGCAGGTTTAAGATAATGCAGCAGGTTAGGAGAATTAGGTTAAGGTTAGGAAAAAGGGTTAGGCTTAGCTAAAACTGAGAAAATAAATAAATAAATACATTTAATTTTAATTTTAAATCAGCTTTTGACAAAAGCTGTATCCCATCTAGACCTGACCCCATAAGAAGACAAGCAAGGGGTCACCTGAGTGTCAGGATGTCTTTAAGTGCCTCAGTGAGTGCCTCATAAGTGTGGTGTGTGTGTGTGGTCTACTGCAGAAAAACCGACATCATGCTACAGTAGCTCCTGTGCTATGCTGTTTAAACTTCTAATGCTATGTGAAAAGCCTGGACGTTTCCTCAATGACAAGTTGACAACTCCTTGATGTCACACGCATTGGTAGCATCTGATTGGTTTCCCAAAAACTGTTGTATTGAAACGTATCTATAAAATTGCAACTTCACAACAATTCTCATGAGCATACATGAAACCAACTTCCCTAGCTTTGCAGTTAAGATCTCCAAAACTAACCAAAAAAGTTAGACATTGCAAAATGATATGATGTCACCCAGGTTAAGTTGTATGTCATTTAGGTCAGAGGACTCAATCAGCCTTTTGTGACTGATGGGATTCCGGTATTGACCAAGGCAGGGTCATAGGTTAAGGAGCAAAGGGGGTCATGGCTTCCTCTTTCCCAGTTCAACTGTTAATGGGTTTGGGTTGGAGACCCAAATAGTTCAAATGAGTCTACGATTAGTCATTCAAGCAGACAATAAAGTACAATCTCAACTCATACACCTGATAGCACATCCACACTTATGCACCCATGTACACACACAGGTCTTTATGACCAAGTCCAAAAACCGTTCACTAACTAGCAAGACATAGACACATCACTCAAATGAGTGACATTACTTCTATTTTGATTCAAATGTGTTTCAAAATGGTTACAGCAGATGTTTGCATCCTGATACGAATCCACTTCAAGGTCACATGCAGTAATATTCCTGTCTCAATGTTCCAAGCATCACTTTGGAATTTCACACCTCTTAGTGGTCTGACAACAGGGCTTTATCCACTTCGACAACCCCCAAGTAGAAAGTAGTCTTTGGGACAGGGGGCAGTATTTTCACATCCGGATGAAAAGCATGTCCAAAGTAAACGGCCTGCTACTCAGACCCAGAAGCTAAGATAGGCATATTAGTAGATTTGGATAGAAAACACTCTGAAGTTTCTAAAATTGTTTAAATCATGTCTGTGAGTATGACAGAACTTATTTGGCAGGTGAAACCCCGAAGAGAAACCATTCAGATTTTTTGTTTTGTTTTGAGGTCACTCTCTTTTCAATGGGTTTTCATTGAGAATCCAGAATTCTAATCGACTTTCCTGCAGGTCCTATCGCTTCCACTGGATGTCAACAGTCTTTAGAAATTGGTTGAGGTTTTTCCTTTGAGAAATGAAGAAGTAACACTGTTCAGAATGAGGCTCGAGGCAAGTGTACTCTTTGCTAGAGGCGCGTGACCTGAAAGCACGCTCCACTTTGGTTTTCCTCCGGTATTGAACACAGTATATGCCGTCTTCAATTTTACCGATTATTTACGTTAAAAAAATACCTATTACAAAAGTAGTTTGAAATGTTTGGACAATGCTTACAGGTAACTTTTGAGATATTTTGTAGTCACGTTGCGCAAGTTGGTACAGGTGTTTTTCTGGATCAAACGCGCCAAATAAAAGGAAATTTTGTATATATATATATATCGACGGAATTAATCGAACAAAAGGACCATTTGTGATGTTTATGGGACATATTAGAGAGCCAACAGAAGAAGCTCGTCAAAGGTAAAGCATGAATTATATTTTTATTTCTGCGTTTTGTCTCGCGCCTGCAGGGTTTAAATATGCTTTTCTCTCTTTGTTTACTGGGGTGCTATCCTCAGATAATTCATTCGCTGAAGTCAGGTGTTTGAATAAAAGCCACTATGCTAAGCTGTATTGTGGAAAACGGAAAGAGAAATTGATGAGAATTGCTCCACAAGGTACTTTATTCATGCATTAACTTCTGTAAATCTTCATTTTGGTCACGATGCGGAAAAACTTCCCTGCTTAGCTGTTGAAACCAAAGTGTCACCTCTCGTGGCAGTGCCTAAGACATGAGTCGACATCCCTTGCCTGGTAGCCAGGCTTGTCAGAGCTGATACCTAAAGAGGTTAAATGTTTCAAAGGAAAGAGGGGATACTGTTGGGGCTCCAGACTAACATATTCCCTTGGTGCCACTAACCTTTTCAGTTTTCTCACGGCGTCAGGGAATAGAACGAATTAGTAGGCCTAATCATTTTATGTCATTCACAGTGCTTTAAAAAGTGTAATAGACTACAGATATGGTATTCAATAAATACGTTTCATCTAACAAGTTCAAGCAAGAATGCATGACTCGAGATATATTGATGTGCAACCTAATCCAGTGATTGTCATGAATTTTGGGTTGGCAATTAGGCTTTTGTTATATTTTACTGTTAAAAATAGGACTACAGACTTTTGTTCAGTCAAGATTAATTTGCCTAGATCTTCATCATAGGCTAATTTATTTGGGGCTAATTCACCACCCGAGTAAGCGGAAACTCAAAACACACTAGCTAGATTGCATACTAAATGTAATACCCACTGGTATAAGCTATTTAATAATCTAACAGTAAATGTAATGTCCTAAAAATAAACTTTGCAGTTGTAGCATACTACCCAATGAGGCCCATACACATGCAATAGCCAACCTGCATTTTGCATGATCCGTATCTCAAAGCCATCTCAAATTGATTGGTTGTAAAATAGGTGCTATAGAGCTCAAAGGTATACCTACAGAACGCTGAGAACCTCCTCTCTTCAACGAAGCTGTCAGCACGCACACACAAACATCCACACTCAGGAACATCTCTTCATTAAATGAACAAATATTAAACAAGTTGTGTTTTCCCACTATTGGATTTTGAAATGTTATACAAATCAGGGCACTTTTCTTTTTCTCCTGGAGCGCAATGGGAGAGGCAGTGAGAGCAGCTCGCTCATCACAGCAGCAGGCCCCAGCGAAACAGGCACAGCATCTGACTCAGGACAGGCACTTTAATTACAGGAATCATGAGGATAATGCACTTTACTGTTTGACCAAATCATGTCATTAGCCTCCTAAAAAATAGGACGCTTTGAGTGAGGTGACTATGTAGAATGTGCAGCTCACACCAATCGCAAGTCACACAGTCAAGTCAAAGGGTCGCTAAATGCCACTAAATGGTATCAGTCTTGTGCCCTGGTAGTAAGTTTCCACTGACCTTTTTGGAGCAAGGCAGTTGGCAGTAGAAAGAGAAATATTGACGTTGTGTACATGGATTTGGCGCTTAGGAGGCACGAGGGGCGGAAGCTGGACGAGGTGTTCCGCTGCTAGGTGTCACTTGTCACGGGGCGGTGGGGAATGCTGGCCAACAGAAAAGGCTGCATCTCAATGGTCTAAAGTGGCTTTCTCTGCTCGTCTCCTTCCCTTGACTTGCGGTGTCTGGTATGAAAAAAACTAGTCAGGTCTCTGTCACCTTTCTTTCATCTGCACCTTCTGGTCTGAAACAATTGGATATGAAGTGCAGTATAATGACAAATCCACCACAAGTTTTCAGAATGCTGTCTTTTCCTTGAGGATTGAGCTCACTAACTTTCACCTCCAAGTGGAGGGAGAAAGGAGGGAGGGTTTGGAGTAATGGAATGGAGTTGGAAGAGCTACAAGAAGTCCCTGGTGAAAAATGCTTCTGGCCAGAACTCATTCCCCTAGTCGGAATGAAGAAATGCAAAAGGTCCTGGACTGCTCTCAAAGACATGCTGCGCAAAAACCCTCCCTGTAGTCTCCACAAGTCAGCCCAGAGGAATTTGTCTCAGTGTTCCTGAGTCAAAATGAGTCAGGCAACAAAAAGAGACAGCCAGGCAAAAGCAAGCAGTGCTTTCCTCAACTGGATCTGTGGATGCCTACTTCAACCACTTGTAACATTAGCCTTAAAGTCAGAGCGTCTCAAGAATTAATCGAGACATGGAGACTGTTTAGGATGTCTAGACTTGTACACTACATACCTAAAAGTATGTGGACACCTGCTCTTCAAAACACCTCTTTCCAAAATCATTGGCATTGCTGCTATAACAGCTTCCACTCTTCTGGGAAGGCTTTCTACTAGATGTTGGAACAATGCTGCGGGGACTTGCTTCCATTCAGCCACAAGAGCATTGGTGAGGTTGGGCACTGATGTTGGGTGATTAGGCCTGGCTCGCAGTTGGAATTACAATTAATCCCAAAGGTGTTCGATGGGGTTGATTTCAGGGCTCTGTGCAGGCCAGTCAAGTTTTTCCACACCGATTTTGATAAACCATTTCTGTATGGACCTCACTTTGTGCATGGGGACATTGTCATTCTGAAAAAGGGCCTTCCCCAAACTGTTGCCACAAAGTTGGAAGCACATAATCGTCTAGAATGTCATTGTATGCCTTAGCGTTAAGATTTCCTTCACTGGAACTAAGGGGCCTAGACTGAACCATGAAAAACAGCCCCAGACCATTATTCCTCCTCTACCAACCTTTACAGTTTGCACTATGTATTCGGGCAGGTAGTGTTCTCCTGGCATCCACCAAACACAGATTCGTTCGTCAGACTGCCAGATGGTGAAGCAACGGGTGTGGCTGAAATAGCTGAATCAACTAATTTGAATTGTGTCCACATACTTTTGTATATATAGTGTATTCATTAGTGTGTTTAGTAGAATACATTTAGTGGGTAGATTGTGTTAGTATGTCGTCCTAAGCTCAAGAAGAGCAAGCACAGCTGTTGTGGTGAGGTTTGGTCAAGCCAGAGAAAATTATTAAGCAAGTTTTTTTAAACGGGCAAATGGGACTCATCATTGCAGTTCATAACTGGGTAAAGGCATTTAGCATTGGCCTCGCAATGTGAAACAATGACCGTCATGTGGAAGGGCTTTGACATTTGGCAAAGTGAAGCAATGAACATCATGACCTGATGTCTGTCTCAGAGTGTCTCTGTTGCTTCAAAAATACCCAGCTGCAGAAGTTACTTGAGTTTTCATTGGCAATAAACCATCTTTGGGTCAGGGATTTATGCAATCCAAGCTAATTTACATTTTGGCCCGGGGCAGTATATCAAGTTAATTTTGAGCAATATTCCAAACGCCTGTATCGCAAGAATCACGTTTTTTTCTTATTTTTAGTTTTTATGAGCTTATATGTCCGCTTGTTCTCATGTTGACTTTTTGGTCGTCTCCTTCACTCCTCTGTGTATCTTCCCACAGACACAGATACCAAACCCCTCCCCCTGCCACTCACAGCAACAAAGATTAAAGATCACTTCTTCCTTTCTGACAACAATCAGCTTCAACTCGTTATTTGGATTTGAGGTTTGATCCAACAGAATCCGTCATATGGACACCGAAACACATTGAGACATTATTTTATGGTAACAGAGGAGAAGTTAAAAAGGGTATCGTTAGAAAGGTTGTGTTTTAACTGCTCAAATTGTGTAAAGAGCAGACCCTACTAAAATGGGTTGATTGATTCTGGAAAATTAATGCTCAGTTTCTGTTGTGAGCAACATTCCGGTACCACGTACTGCTAGCAGCATTTTAGCCAGACTTATACTAGCTGTAGTCTGTGTTTTATAAAAAGTGCAATGAGCATAAAAAAATATTATATAAGGAATTTGCAACTCGTTCTCATTCTGTGAAATAAGGTAGGCCACTTGATTTCAACATTTTCACAAAGTGGACAAGCATGCTGTTCAAACAGTTGAAGACGGACAGAAGGGTGGGTTCATAACCAATGTTCCCGAGGGTACATAGCTCCCCAGTACTGCCACGCAGAAGAAATATCAGATTGAACTTCACTCAACTTTCTAGTTAGTTAACACGATCAATGTTTCCCTTTACTGTGGGAACTAGGATCAAATCAACGCAATATTAGCCACTTTCAATGCAACATACCAAAACTATGCAAGACATTTTTTTGTAGGCAGAATGCATCAGAGTAAGATTCTATTGCATTGACATGCACAACTCAGCCTGTACTCTACACAGACCAGTGCGGCATAACCAATCAGAGCTGCAGTAGGCCTATATGCAAATATCCATTGCTATATATGGATGTGTCATTCACTTTGAACTGGACTGTGTTTACAACATGAGCCATGTGTGCAAATTTGTTCATATGCTTTGCCAGTTAGTGAGTTACTAGCCCAGTTATAGATCATTTGTAGTCAGCAAAGGGGGAGTGATTGCTTCCTATAAGAGCACAAAACATGTACATTTCCAGACATCTTTGAAACCTATTTTGAGACAGGCTTGAATAAGCTAAGTAGCCAATAGGTAGCATAATTTGTTTCTTGCATCAAACAACACAACATTTTCATTCACCTCATTGCCTGAAGGACAGGTAGATAAATAAGAATGTCAAGCCCTGCATGTTTTTTTTCCCAAAGGTCTCATGGAATGTAGGCCTACATTGAACACCACACTTTGGCTGTTACTGTAGGCTGAACAATAGAACAGCTATTTCCATGTTAAAATGTTATGGGACGCATTTTCTCCATTGTTTTTGATGTTAGGGCACTCTGGTAAGCCTACATTGTGATCAAAGAGCCACAGTAGCCTACGTTACCACTGTCTGAAATCGTAACTTAAAGCGAGTACAGCTCAGTGTTCACAGAACTTTCAAGTTTGCACTAAGCAGACCTGAAATGTTACTTACTGCCGTAAAAAATGAGGGAACATTGTAACAATTAAACTGTTCTACCTTGTTAGCTAGCAAATAGATGGCTGGATTTTAAATATAAAAAGATTAGCTGGCTACTCACTAGCACGTGAGCTTGGGTTTGAGAGATTGTTTATGAGACCTGTGTTAATTTTCTATAATGCCTGCTACAAAATTCGAAACCCAGATCAGTGGTTGCAAAAATACAACAAAGCCTATTTAGAGAAACATTTTTTTATTTTTGTGTTTAATCGAGATATACACTGAGTATACCAAACATTAGGAACACCTTCCTAATATTGATTTGCACCACTCCCTTTTGCCCTCAGAACAGCCTCAATTCGTTGGGGCATGGACATAACAAGGTGTCAAAAGCGTTCCACAGGGATGCTGGCCCATGTTGACTCCAATACTTTCCACAGTTGTGTCAAGTTGGCGGTATGTCCTTCATTCTTGATACACAAGGGAAACTTGAGTGTGGAAAAATCCAGCAGCAGTGCAATTCTTGACACAAACCGGTGTACCTGGCACCTACTACCATACCCAGTTACAAAGACTCTTAAATATTGTTTGTCTTGCCCATTCAACCTTTGAATGGCACATAAACAATCCATGTCCCAGTTGTAACAAGGCTTAAAAAACCTTCTTTAATAACCTGTTGTGACTAGGGGGCAGTATTTTCTTTTTTGGAAAAAAAACATTCCTGTAGTAAACGGGATATTTTGTCAGGACAAGATGCTAGAATATGCATATAATTGACAGCTTAGGATAGAAAACACTAAAGTTTCCAAAACTGTAAAAATATTGTCTGTGAGTATAACATAACTGATGTTGCAGGCTGAGAAAAATCCAATCCGGAAGTGCCTCATGTTTTGAAAGCGCTGCGTTCCTTTGCGTCCCTATTGAGCAGTGAATGGGCTATCAAAAAGATTACTCTTTCTCCGTATTCCCGAAGGTGTCTACAGCATTGTGATGTAGTTCTACGCATTTATGTTGAAGAATACCCGTAAGCGGCTACATTGCGCAAGTGGTCACCTGATGCTCCCAGAGAGATTCTCGCGTAAAATACAGGGAGGTAGCCATTACTCCAGTCGGTCCTACTGAAAAACTAATTGTCCCAATGGATATATTATTGAATAGATATTTGAAAAACACCTTGAGGATTGATTATAAACAACGTTTGCCATGTTCCTGTCGATATTATGGAGCTAATTTGGAATATTTTTCGCTGTTTTCATGACTGCAATTTCCGGGCGATTTCTCAGCCAAACGTGAAGAACAAACGGAGCTATTTCGCCTACAAAAATAATATTTTGGGAAAAAAGGAACATTTGCTATCTAAGTGGGAGTCTCGTGAGTGAAAACATCCGAAGCTCAAAGGTAAACGATTTCATTTGATTGCTTTTCTGATTTCCGTGACCAAGTTACCTGCTGCTAACTGGACAAATGCTATGCTAGGCTATCGATAAACTTACACAAATGCTTGTCTAGCTTTGGCTGTAAAGCATATTTTGAAAACATGAGATGACAGGGTGATTAACAAACGGCTAAGCTGTGTCTCAATATATTTTATTTGTGATTTTCATGAATAGGAATATTTTCTAGGAATATTTATGTCCGTTGCGTTATGCTAATTAGTGTCAGGTGATGATTATGCTCCCTCATGCGGGATGGGGAGTCATTAGAGGCAGTCACCTCCCCTTCAACTACACTGATTGAAGTGGATTTAACAAGTGCCATCCATAAGGGATCATAGCTGGATTACCTGGATTCACCTGATCAGTATTTGTCATGAAAGAGCAAGTGTCCTTAATGTTTTGTATACTTTTGTATATTGTGAAACTGCCCATAAGTAAAAATTATTTTAAGGCCATATTGTCCAGCCCTGCCAACATTAACCGTACACTAGAACTACAGTGAGATTTGCCTACGTTCAAAAGATCTAAGCTGTGTACGAATAGTGTACTAACCACACTAACCGTACTATTTGTGACATAAATTAAGTATATAGTATGCTTATTGCTCATAGTATGGATATAGTTAGTATGCCAAAAGTTCCTGGATGTAGTACTAAATTCATCAAAATATGAAGTATACACACAGTGGACACTATTTCCGTGCTTTTAGGGTACATAATGCAATTCTGGCTTCACAACGTTTTCAGATTTTAAGAAAATGGCGGAAAATATGCAGCCGAAGTCTGACGAGAAGGGATACAAATTCTTTGCTTTAACTAATTATGACAAATGTTAAGAAAATGTTGAGCAATGGAATAAAGTATTAAAGTAAATTACACGTTGGCTGACAATTTGTTAGCTACGCTATCCTTACGAACCGCACAGCATATCATTACAGCAGCAGTATGTACCAGGTATGCTAGCCACCTACTTACAGTAACGTTGTTAGTTGGTTACTAGTACATTGAACTTGCCAGTATATTTACTTTATGCTAACTACCTAACTACCATAAAGTATATTTACTTTATGCTAACTACCCAATGTTTATTGACTAGATTATTCACGTCATTCATAGCTTAGCTAAGTGGTCTAGTCGTTCGGGCCCGTTCGTAAATTCGCTCTGGCTATCTACTCCGATTTCAAAGCACTCTGACTGCCAGAGGCAGAGCGCAGAATAACTGATGAATTTACGAATGCTCAACACCCATTGAATGTGGCCGGTGTCAGTAAACGTCTGCAATTTTTTTTACATTTAAATTATTGACAAGCACAACAGTTAATAACCATACCCTCTGGATAACAAAAACAGTCTAACTAGCTCTGTTAGGGTGAGTAAAATGGTCAGAGTGAGATGTTCTCTCATTTGTGTCTGAAAGTAGCTAGCAAGTTAGCTTGGGTGCTTGACTGCCAGTCAGAACGCTCAGATCAACCCTCCTACTCCTTGGTCAGAGCGTCCAGTGTGCGCTCTGAATGCTCCGAGAGCAAAATGCTCCGAATTTTTGAACGGACAATCTGACAACGCCCTGAATTTACAAACGCCCAGAGCGCACACTTATTGAATTGACAAACACACCCAAAGTCTAGTTAGTAATTTGCTATGCTTCACGCTAGCAAGAGGTTGCATAGCAACAGCATCAACTTCCTGTAGACATGCAAAGCCATAGTACGCACAATTGAAAGGATACCGTTTGCTTACAATATACTAAAATTAACTAATAGTATATAGTATGTGGTATATACTCATTAAGTTTGTAGTATAGAGTATGTTAGTATGGGTTTTCAAACACAGCTCTAGTAATTCCAGGAGGAAACCAAGAATTGTCTGGTTTCTAACTAAAACATGATTGCCACTGAAACCAGGCTTAGTAATGTTAATTAATCTTACATATCAAAATACATTGGATGTGGACAGGTTCAGCCTACCACTGCATATATCAATGTTGAGACATGTCACTGAACACATGTGTTTGTGTCAGGTGCGTACACTTTTACATAGGATATACCCATACAAGCATAGGTGACCCAAAAATCTTTCATTTGAGGAACCTTATCTTCACCCAACTTCCTCCACCTTGGTAGAAATGCCTTGGATACACTCACAATTCTATTACCAGACCAGCCACGATTATACCCATTAATTTCATTACCATATCACCAATATCAAAACAACTTGCCAACGAGAGGAAACAAGTAGACTTACTCCGTACACATGGAAGTGTGCCAGGAAAGGGAACGACTTTTTGAGCTTGTCGAAACGCCGCATCCCGAATTCCGTGTATGAATGTCTGTTTTTAAATCCTCAGAGGCGCCTTCTCCTGTGGCCTGACAGTATCAGAGCAGCGGGAGTCCCAGTTCTACCACCGGAGGGGGAACATTGTGCGTCCACCGATCCGAATCCCAATCCCGGGAAAGGAAAAGGTCAACTTTGTGAGCTTTTGTAGCCAGGCTACATTCCATCGCGGCGCAATCCACATAAGCTCCTTTAGTTCCTCGACACAACACAGGAAAAAAATCAAAAGAAACCTACACAATGGTCGAATCAGAGGGATAAATCCAGAGGAAAGCGCTTTGAGGGACTGTTAGTTTGTCTGGCAGTATTCCGAGGTTGGCTGAGATCTATCTCAATACTGTCCAGTAGCCAAGGTATGTCAGCTTATGTCGAGTTTGTAAGAGTACTCTGACAGTCTCCCATGCAAAGCAGCAAGGTCTCTATAGCAAACCTTCTAAAAAACAAGTCCCTCTCTCCTACCCCCCCCCCTCTTCTCCACCCATTAGTTTATCCATCCCCTCCATCGTGGGGCTAAAAATAGTAGCGACCTGGTCTCAGTTCACTCAGAGCAGCCAGCTGCAGAAGAGAGAAAAGGAAAGTGGGGAGCAGCGGAGCGTTTGACTCACAGTGTGTGTATGTGTGGTAAGTTGTTTAAGTGAGTGAGTTTGTGTATTTATTTGTTTGTGGAGCACATTAATGTGTTTGTGTGTATGTATGCACATTAGTGTGTGTGTGCAGTGGAAGGATGAGCTGTTCCTTCTGTGTCGCTCTGGCTCTCTCCTCACTCTCTACTCTTTCTCTTGCTGGATGGCTGGTGCTGACAGTTTGGTAATTCCTGGTATTCCCGCTCTCCCTGCTATTCTCTCCTTCACTCACTCTCTTTCCCTTTCAATCTCTGCCCATCTCCCTTTTCCTCTAACCCCTGTCTCGCTACCTCCCCTGCCCTCCCCTTTATCTCCCTTTCCCTCACCCTCGACACACTGTAAACCCTGTCACAACTGATAATGTAATAACTGCCATATATGTAATAACTGCTAATAATGTAATAACTTTTGTGTATATATATATATATATATTGTAATAAAGCTAATAAAGTTATGAAGATGCTGAACACAATGCAGTAAAGTTTTTGTGCATAATTACATTATGCGCTGATTGTAATTATATTACATTATGCGCTGATTGTTACATTATAAAGTGGTAAAAAAAATCAATAGTGTAATAACTTGAACCAATAATGTAATAACTAAAATCACTTTTCTTTAATGGCATGCGTACTAACTGTCACACATTTGAGGAACACTTTGCATCTGCATCCATTGGGGGTGAAGGGGGGTACTATTTCACTTCCATTCTTACTTAGCAAACATCGGGTCGTCAAGAAAAATGTATAATAACAATCCTCAATTTGAAGACACACATTTCAGTCATGGGATTAGCAAATGATAAATGATTAATTAATGATCACAAATATATTCAAAAGGCCTTTCTGTAAGACCACATTGCCTTACAGAGTGGAGATGGAACCAGACTCATGTCAACACCCCCCTCCCACAATGAGGGGATAGATACACATGTGAACAACAGGCACAACTCTGATATAAAGATGAGGGGGAGTTGAATATTTGATAAGGAATTATATGGCGAAGGCATTTTAAATTCATTGACGTGATATGCATAGCCCGTCTTGAATTTCAACAGGGATAGTGTTTAGTTTTTTTAAAAGTTGCCAGTATGTCACATGCCTCACACGTATATTAGTACACAACCTAGGTATTACACAACTTATATTAGATCAAATAAGCCTCACATGTAGTAATTTGTGTTAATCTTGACTAAATTCGACATTCATTACCCCCATACAAAAAAATCTCACCAGCTTAATAATTAAGGCTCTGCTTAACACGGACAGATTTAGGGCAAAGATATGACTCTTGCATTGCCTCCCTCTCTCTGGTAAGTTTCAGTTCAGTCTAAAACTGGGTTCCCAGCAAACCGGATGTCCTAAGGACATTGGATGACGTTCCCATTAGGTCCCTTTAAAGGTTTCAGCGAGACGTTATCCCACTCTAGGAACATTATAACACAAAGTTAACCTCAGGACCATAAGAGGACGTTCAATACAGGTCCCTGTTTGGTTGGAGTGTCTAGTGCCCTGTAAGTAGTGCCCTTTAAGTTACCAGAACGTCACTGAGGACTATGTCCGGACCATTGTAGGACGTTCTCAGAACTTTCATTTTACTAGTCATTAGGATGTTGCATGATGGTCCCAAGGGAATGTCTCTGCAAACAAACATTTGTTGTTAGGACGTCCCAGGAATGTCACGAAATGGTCCCCAAAGTGATCAGGACCTTGTGTAAAAACGTCCCCAAAGACATTTTTAAGACGTTGTGTCATGGTCCCCGGAGGTTTTTGTCACTTCATGGTCCCAGGTGTGCCAAACCATTATAAAGTAAAGTAATTCAATGGTATGGGGGTTTTAAGGTAAGTGGTACGCTGTTCAGCTAAAATATAGTGTATAACTCTTAAATCAATGGCAATATGATTACATTTGGCATGACCACTAACTGACTTGCCAATATGACCCCACCTGAGATTAAACTCACAACATCTGGATTTGGGGTATGCTGATCTTATGTCCTAAAAATGTCCTTTGGGATGTCCCTGGGACAAACCGGGAACTAAACAAAACCTCCAGGGGACCATGACACATCATCCCAAGAACATCCTAAAAACATGTCTTGCATGTACGGTGGGTATTGAACATCACCACCCCCTTTGAAAATGTTCACCTTTTGTTGCCTTACAGCCTAAAATGAAAACACATAAAAATCAGACTTTTTCCGGCTTTATTTACACACAGTAACCCAAAATATCCAAGTGAAATTTTTTTATAAAATCTGAAAATGTATTCAAAGTAATAACAGTAGAATACCCTATTTGGATAAGTGACCACCCCTGAGTTAATACTTGGTGGAACCACCTTTTGTCTTAATTACAGCCATGAGTCTCTTTGAATATAACTCTACTAACTTTGCAATATTTGCCTACCTATATTGTGCAATATTTGCCCATTCTTCCTTGCAGAATTGTTCAAGCTCAGTCAAATTGCATGGTGACCGCTCATGGACTCATCTGACCACACCACCTTTTGCCACTTAGTCTCGGAATCTACAATGTGCTATTTCGCAAAGCTCAAATGAGACTTGATGTGGCTTTTGAGGATTTTTTTTCTTTCTTGCCACTCTCCCATAGAGGCCAGATTAGTGGAGGGCTTGTGATATTCTGGTCACATGCACACATTGACCAGTCTTTGCCATAAAGGCCTGAAGCTCCTGAAGGCCTGAAGTCTCCTCCTTGCCCGGTCATCCAGTTTGGAGGGATGGCCTGATCTATGCAGGGTCTGGGTGGTGCCATACGCCTTCCACTTCTTAATAATGGTCTTAACTGTGCTCCGAGGGACAAAGCCTTTGAAATCCTTTTATATCCATCCCCTGACTTGTGCCTTTCCACAACTTTATCTCATAGATCTTTTGAAAGTACCTTTCTGCCCTTCGTGGATTCTTTGCTTTGAATTGCACTACTAAGCACAGTGGAGTCCTCTATGAACAAATGCTTTTATTCTGAACTAATTAAAGTCACTACAATTGATCATAGATGGAAGCCAATTAGCTTGATTTGTGATCTGGAAAGTGGTCGGTTATACCTGAGCAAGTTGGCAATTGCAATTGTAAGGGGGGGTTTCACTTATCCAAATAGAGTATTTTACCGTTTTAATTGTAATTAATTAGTTTTTATTTGTATTTTTTACTTCGATATTGTGGGTTAACTGTGTGTAAATAAAGCCGGAAAAATATATTTTTTATGTGTTTTAATTTCAGGCTGTAAGGCAGCAAAAGGTGAACATTTTGAAAGTGGCCGGTGACTTTCTATACCCACTTGAGTAAATGATTATGCTACTCAAAGACAAATAAATACAATTTCTAAACTGATCCAATCATTTAGTTACATTTTTTGCACCCGTTACTGAAATGTGTCTCACCACCTGGATTTGGTTTTATGTAACATTTTAAAAGGTGTATTTTACATTGGATAAAACTAGAGACTCAGGGCTACAAAATTGTATATTATACACTCCATTTTAGGAACAATGGGAAAGTAATTCTGCTTTGAAAGTTATTAATCAACTTGTAAACTCAGTTTTGAGAAAATTGCCTTTGAATGTTTTGGTATCTAGTGAAGAGCTCTTCTTTGTCTACACCCATTCAGCATCATTCACACCCTCTTAAGCTTTAGCCAAAATGTAATTCCAAAAGGAATTACATTTGCAAGCCAGCATAAGGTAGCGTTGCAAACTTCTGTTTTTTCCAGGTTTTCCCAGGAATCACGGTTGGAAGATTGCTGGAAATCCTCCAAACTATTTTTGGTTTTCTTTCTGGTAATTTTGGGAAAGTTAAAACAATTTCCCTACTTGCAGGCCTGAAGTGGCCTGTACCATGAGTTTCAGGTCACTGTATTAGGGTAAAGTTAAACCTAAAAATAAATGCCTTATGAGATGTGTAATGTATTGTCATAAAAAGTTTAACTATAATGATAATATTCGCCTAGGAATATTCATTTAGCGAAGGCCACAGGACAGAAAATGAACGAATTCAACAATTATGTCTCGGTCACTAACAAGTAAAATCATAGGTGGTAACTCTACAATTCATTCGAAAAGGTAAGGCACACTGGGAAATTATATTGGAGGTGTGGTTTAGAGGGTGCATCTGGAGCCCCTACTGGGTCATAGTCAATGTTCCCTCTAAACTGCGCATATGCACTGGCGCACAGCTCCCCCGGGACTGACGCACAGAAGAAATATCAGCCCGTGCAGAGAAGCACAAGATTGAACTTTACTCAACTTTCTAGAGTTTTCACCATTATTGAAGAATTATGTTAAAAACATCCTGAAGATTGATTCAATACATTGTTTGACATGTTTCTACTGACTGTTACGGAACTTTTTGACATTGTCTGCTTTTAGTGAACGCGCTTCGTGACTATGTCCAAAAGTAACTATTTGGACATAAATGATGGACATTACCGAACAAAACGAACATTTCTTGTGGAAGTGGGAGTCCTGGGAGTGCATTCCGACAAAGATCAGCAAAGGTAAGTGAAGATTTATAATGCTATTATTACTTTTGTTGACTGCATAATATGCCGGATATATTTGTGTCTTGATTGGGCTCTGAACGCCGACTCAGATTATTGTATGGTTTGCTTTTACCGTAAAGCTTTTTTGAAATCTGATACAACGGTTGCATTAAGGAGAAGTGCATCTAAAATTCCATGCATAACAGTTGTATCTTTTAGCAATGTTTATTATGAGTATTCCTGTAAATTGATGTGGCTCTCTGCAAAATCAAAGGTTGTTTTGGAACTTCTGAAATTAAGGCGCCAATGTAAACTCAGATTTTTGGATATAAATATGAACTTTACTGAACAAAACATACATGTATTGTGTAACATGAAGTCCTATGAGTGTCACCTGATGAAGATCATCAAAGGTTAGTGATGAATTTGATCTATATTTCTGCTTTTTGTAAATCCTCTCTTTGGCTGGAAAAATGGCTGTGTTATTCTGTGAATAGGCACTCACCTAACATAATCGTTTGGTTTGCTTTCGTCATAAAGCCTTTTTGAAATGGGACACTGTGGCTGGATTTATAACAAGTGTATTTTTAATATGGTGTCAAATACATGTATGTTTGAGGAATTTTAATGGGATTTCTGTTTTGAATTTGGCGCCCTGCAGTTTCACTGGCTGTTGAAGAGGTGGGACGCTACAGTCTCACGTACCCTAGCCCTGGATATATATATTTTTTTAAATAAATCTTATGGAATGTAAGGCCTACATTGAACACCACACGTTGGCTGCTACTGTAGGCTGAACAATGGAGCAGCTATTTCCATGTTAAAATGTTATGGGATGCATTTTCTCCATTGCTTTTTATGGTAGGCCACTGTGGTAGACCTACATTACGATCAAATAGGAACTGTTAAAACTAAATTAAAGTGTTCACAGTAAATGCGCAATGAAAGTTGCATAGAATTTTCACAACATTCAAGTTTGCACTCAAGAGACCTCAAATTTGCTCAGTGACTGAAAAGTTTTGAGGGAACATTGGTCACAGTGACTATCGGCTTGAGTAATGACTACAAAATCACTAAGTAACTGTACTCAGAAATATTACGTGCAATGGGTTTCCTCAAAAGGTTGAGTAATGAAATAACATTGGGGTTTACAGTGTACCCCTACCCCATGTTCTCTCCCTCCCTCACGCTCTCAGACAGCCAGGGAAGTGCCCCGTGTCGAGGACAGAGGCACCATGGTATTCGGCTGGAGAAGCATTTGATCCGGAGCCAAGAGGTCAGATTTAACTGCAGGATGGAGAGCTCGTTTCCTGTGCACCCCCTACTTATGTTAGGATCTTAACAGGCCCCCTTCCCACCACCACTAATACCACCACACACACTCCTCCCCTCTCTCGCTCCAACACACTGACTCTCCTTCCTTCTCCCTCTGACCCAGTCAGCCCTTCTCTTGCCTCTCTCCCCCCATTCTTTCCCCCAGCTCCCCCACCATTTCTCTCTTTTCCCACCCTCTCCGGCTAACCCATCTCTCTCTCTCACTCTCCCCTTCTGTCATTCCCTCCTCCCTACAGTCTCTCCATTCCTGTGGGACTAACAGGCCGACAGCATTTTCTTCTTTATTTGGTGCGGTCTTTATTTCCTGCCTGCTAACCCTCCAAAAATGTTCTCTGCAGACTATAAACAAACCCATACCAGCTGTTTTTCTCCCGCTCAATGGCAGGCTATTTTCTTTGGTCCGTCACTGCCCATGAGTCAGAACTATTACACTTTGTCTATCCTTGCTTTCCTTTTTTCTCCCTCTTTTTCAGTCTCACACTTCTTTCAGGCTTCAGCAGAAGGCTTCACTGAGCACAGTCATAACAGCCAAAGTTATTAATTAGGCAGCTCTTTCTTTATGAGAGGAAAAGAACGGGAAGGCTACCAGACAGTAGAGAGGGTGGGAGGGAAGGAAGGCGGGGGGAGAGAGACGTAAACTACAACAAACTGGGATCCCGTCGTCACACAGTCTGCCTCTAATTAAGGGAGGAATGTCCGAGGAGGATCCAGCCTGTACTGCTTGGCGATATACATCGGCAAACACGAGAATGTTTTCGCACAGTTTTTGAAACGTTTTTTAATGTTGAGGTGATGACTGTTTGTTGGGTCCAGGTTAACAGACTCAGTCTACACCTTTCTTCATCCTCTCTGAATGAAAAAGAAACTAACAGCTGGGGAGCCAAAAAGTTAATTGGTGGTTCCACAATGGTTCCTCTGTAGTTTTCAAAGCAACATTGGTTGGTCCCCAAGCACTCCTATATTTTGAATTGCTTTCATTCCAAATGTCTACTCCCACTAAAAGGTGACAATGGTGTGTTCTTTAAAATTGATGAAATTCTGTGTAAGAGTGAGATGAAGTCATGCATCTGGCTCCTGACCATCACCACAGGATATGACAAAGGGAGCTCTCCTTCCCCAACGCCCACTGCACAGGGATACAGTCTGCAAATAAACTCCCCACGGTACAGCGTGGTTAGAGACAGAGACGCTTTAAAGCGACCTTTCCACCAAGTGAGCAGGTCTTATTGGTCAGTGGTCACGTCTACCTCAGAATGTAGTGCAGCTCAGCATTTCTCAAGGGCAACCACGATAAATTGAACTGCTGTCATATAAATAAAAGCGTTGTTGCATGGATCGGAACCCTTTTTTCAATGTCAGCCTAAAATGACATACCCAAATCTAACTGCCTGTAGCTCAGGACCTGAAGCAAGGAAATGCATATTCTTGATACCCTTTTAAAGGAAACACTTTGATATTTGTGGAAATGTGAAATTAATGTAGGAGAATATAACACATTCAATCTAGTAAAAGATCATTCAAACAAAGGAACGTGTTTTCGATATATATTTTTTTCTTCATCTTTGAAATGCAAGAGAAAGGCCATACTATCAGATAGGAGTTTAGGTGTAATTTAGATTTTGGCCACCAGATGGAAGCAGTGTGTGTGCATAGTTTCAGACAGCAGGGGTTCAAACTGTAGAACCCAGTTCCTACATTTAAATATAAAAATGGATTTTATCAAACAAATCTATGCTCCATTTTATCTCGAAGAAATAAAGGAAGACAAATCAGAGCAAGATTATTGAATGTAATTACATTATTTACCTTCAGAGGTGAATGTATCAAACCAGTTGCCGTGAAAAGTGTTTTGTTGTTGTGCACTCTCCTCAAACAATAGTATGGTATTTTTTTTTGTAATAGCTACTGTAAATTAGACACCGGTCCGTACAATACACAAATAAACAAAAGTTAATTAAAAAAGTTAAAGTTAAATTTCTGCATTGGCCAAAAGCAGGTCTTATATATGTTGCATTTCATTGAAACAGAGAAGAAAATTCCCAGTGTCTCGTAGAGACTCATTCATTATGATTGAAAAGGGTGAAACAGATGAGCACTCTACTCAGACACATACCTTAGTACAGCCAAGTCTGTTCACACACAAGTAGGGTACATTTTTACCTATGGGTGGTCCTGTATATCTCAGTTGGTGGAGCATGGCATTTGCAACAGCAGGATTGTGGATTCGATTCCCAGGGCCACCCATAAAATAAAGAAATAAAATGTATGCATGCATTAAGAAAAGGCTATAGATTTGTTTTACAATTTTATTTCACCTTTATTTAACCAGGTAGGGTAGTTGAGAACAAGTTCTCATTTACAACTGCAACCTGGCCAAGATAAAGCAAAGCAGTGCGCACAAACAACAGAGTTACACATGGAATAAACAAGCGTACAGTCAATAACACAATAGAAAAAAAAGAAAGTGTATATACAGTCGTGGCCAAAAGTTTTGAGATTGGCACAATTATTAATTTCCAAAGTTTGCTGTTTCAGTGTCTTTAGATATTTTTGTCAGATGTTACTATTGAATAATGAAGTATAATTACAAGCATTTCATAAGTGTCAAAGGCTTTTATTGACAATTACATGAAGTTGATGCAAAGAGACAATATTTGCAGTGTTGACCCTTCTTTTTCAAGACCTCTGCAATCCGCCCTGGCATACGGTCAATTAACTTCTAGGCCACATCCTGACTGATGGCAGCCCATTCTTGCATAATCAATGCTTGGAGTTTGTCAGAATTTGTGGGGTTTTGTTTGTCCACCCACCTATTGAGGATTGACCACAAGTTCAATGGGATTAAGGTCTGGGGAGTTTCCTGGCCATGGACCCAAAATATCGATGTTTTGTTCCCCGAGCCACTTAGTTATCACTTTTGCCTTATGGCAAGGTGCTCCATCATGCTGCAAAAAAGGTATTGTTCATCACCAAACTGTTCCTGGATGGTTGGAAGAAGTTGCTCTCGGTGGATGTGTTGGTACCATTTTTTATTCATGGCTGTGTTCTTAGGCAAAATTGTGAGTGAGCCCACACCCTTGGCTGAGAAGCAACCACACACATGAATGGTCTCAGGATGCATTACTGTTGGCATGACACAGGACTGATGGTAGCGCTCACCTCGTCTTCGACGGACAAGCTTTTTTCCGGATACCCCAAACAATTGGAAAGGGGATTCATCAGAGACGATGACTTTACCCCAGTCCTCAGCAGTCCAATCCCTGTACCTTTTGCAGAATATCAGTCTGTCTGTGATGTTTTTCCTGGAGAGAAGGGGTTTCTTTGCTGCCCTTCTTGACACAAGGCCGTCCTCCAAAAGTCTTTGCCTCACTGTGCGTGCAGATGCACTCACACCTGCCTTCTGCCATTCCTGAGCAAGCTCTGTACTGGTGGTGCCCCGATCCCGCAGCTGAATCAACTTTAGGAGACGGTCCTGGTGCTTGCTGGACTTTCTTGGACGCCCTGAAGCATTCTTCACAACAATTGAACCGCTCTCATTGAAGTTCTTGATGATCCGATACATGGTTGATTTAGGTGCAATATTACTGGCAGCAATATCCTTGCCTCTGAAGCCCTTTTTATGCAAAGCAATGATGATGGCACGTGTTTCCTTGCAAGGAAACCATGGTTGACAGAGGAAGAAATTATTCCAAGCACCACCCTCCTTTTGAAGCTTCCAGTCTGTTATTCAAACTCAATCAGCATGACAGAGTGATCTCCAGCCTTGTCCTCGTCAACACTCACACCTGTGTTAACGAGAGAATCACTGACATGATGTCAGCTGGTCCTTTTGTGGCAGAGCTGAAATGTTTTTGGGGATTCAGTTCATTTGCATGGCAAAGAGGGACTTTGCAATTAATTGCAATTCATCTGATCACTCTTCATAACATTCTGGAGTATATGCAAATTGCCATCATACAAACTGAGGCAGCAGACTTTGTGAAAATTAATATTTGTGTCATTAACAAAACTTTTGGCCACGACTGTACATTGTGTGCAAATGGCGTGAGGTGGTAAGGCAATAAATAGGCCATAGTAGCAAGTAATTACAATTTAGAAAATTAACACGAGTGATAGATGTGCAGATGATGTGCAAGTATAATTACTGGTGTGCAAAAGAGCAGAAAAATAAATAAAACAATATGGGGATGAGGTAGGTAGATTGGATGGGATATTTACAGATGGGCTAAGTACAGCTGCAGCGATCGATTAGCTGCTCGGATAGCTGAGTGGAATTTGCAAATATAACAGTCAAAATGCCTAATATAAGGCCTACAATCAGTGCTCTCACATACTGGAAAAAATGCAATTCATTAGGTTACATGATCACCACATAAAAATAAATTATGTAATTATTTGGCCATTAAATAACACACGGCATATTTAGATAGTGGAATAGGCCTAGCCTAAATTATATTTACTTTCTCTTTTGCAGCTCAGGTGGTTATTCTAGACAAGGCTCTTCTGTGTGTATCATTCTCACACAAGTAATTTGCTTAAGGCCCAAGCCTGTACTACGTCATCTACAGTACTGATATTACGTCGTTATCAAATGTTGCTCTAAAACAAGTTCTAGACTTTTATTTTGTAAATGAAACTTGCTTGCTTGACTAGCTAACTTCGACGAGCTACATTCAAGTTGCTTTGCAAGAGCGGCAGAGCAGGAGAGAGAGCGAGCCAGCAAGACAGATAGTGAGAGAAAGAGCGAGAACTAGTGAGTGCCAGCGAGTAAGAGAGAGCCAGCAAGACACAGATAGAGAGAGCTTTTGTGTGGGGATTTTAATTAACAGGTTCTGAACCTGAACATGTAGACCCTGAGGGTAATAGACATGTATTTGCACAGCTCTCCTTACACCCGAGTCCGATCACTAGTAATCAGGGGTTGGAACCAGTTCAGGGAACAGAAAACCGGTAAACAACAACAATTTTCAAGTAACAGAAATGGAACGAACGTGATCCATACAGTTGCGAAACAGAATCGTTATTTTACGTTCCAGGCATTTTTTTCTATTCTCACGGCAAAACGCAACAAAACGCTTATGCAAAGGAACGATTGGTTTGAACCGGTTCAGAACTTTATTTTGCTGGTCGGAACAGTGGAACGAAACAAACAGAAATGGTTCTGTTCAGAACTAAAACAAATGGAAAACAATTTAGGTTCAAATCCTGCTAGTAAAAGAAATAGCCCTTACAAGGTAGTGAACAAAAATGGAAAGGAGCCTTAGGCCTGTATTTTCTTAATGACAGGATTAGAGGGGATTCTTTGCGAAGGTGCATCTACTGCTCAGCTCTTGGGACCAGTGTTGTTTACTATGCAATCTCAGACTTGGACCCATACTCCATTTACTGTCAGACCACAGACACCATTGTCTGACCACTGCTAGATTGTTTGGTCTTTAAAAAAAAGACAAACAGACCATCAGGAGTGTCTAAGTGGTCACTGCAAGACAAGGGAGGTAGAGACAGAGATGCACTTGGGAGTGTTTCTCACAGTAATCTTTTTTCAAGAAAATATCTCAATCAATCAATGATAAAAATTAGGAATGCACGATATCGGTGAGCATATCAGAATTGGCCGATATTAGCTAAAAATGCCAACATCAGCATCGGCCCGATGTCTAGTTTAACGCCGATTTGCAAAACCGATGTCAAAGCTGACATGCATACCTATATTATGTAGGTAGATGACGTAATGATGCCACAAAAAAATACAGCGCTACACAGAACAAAAGCAGAAAAATACTAAGCGGGCACTTCCATGTCGAGCAGTCATTTGAAAGAGTAAGAACATTTCAGCGAGACAACTCAAATGTGAAATATATTACCTCCAAAATAATGGAATTCCTTGCCATTGACAATCAACCATTCTCTGCCGTGGATGATGTTGGCTTTCGCCGACTGATCGAGTTCCAGTACACACTATCAAGTAGTGCCATTTTTCAGATGTTGCCCTACTGGAGTTACACAGTATTTGTTGAAATGCACATCTATGAGCTACTTGCTATGAGAGTCACTGCTATTAGCTTCACGACATTCACAACATTTGGACCAGCGATGTCAGCCCCACGAGCATGCTGAGTCTGACAGCACAGGATATTGTACTGAGGAAAGGCGTATTGCATGCTCAAGAATGTGCTGGTTCTCATACTGCTGCTGCCATTTCAATGGCATTTGTGAACACACTCCTAGCGCCATTCAAACAACTGACTTGAGAAAAAGGCTCATCAACTGCATCTGCAGCAGTATGCAGCATCTCCTGCTCAACAAAACTGCCGACAGACTGTGGGGTTAAAACTTACAAAAAGTACTCGAGGCTGTAAACAAGCAATTCTGTCACATACACTCCCTCTCCTGCCTCTAGGACATCAGGGTGCTGATTATCCTGCACACCTGTCACCATCATCTCGCACACATGACACTCACCTGGACTCCATCACCTCCTTGATTATCTTCCCTATATCTGTCACTCCCCTTGGTTCTTTCCTCAGGTGTTATTGACTCGGTTTTCATGTTGGTACGTTTGTGTTACGTGTTTATTGTATCATTTAATTATTAAAAACACTCACTCCCTGAACTTGCTTCCCGACTCTCAACGCACTCCTTACAGAATAACACCTCACCTAAGGGAAGCATCGGGAGTGGTTTTATATTTGTGTCAGAGTTAGAGCTACAGGCTCTCATGCCTCAACCGGCTCGCCGGGCTCCCCTGCCTCAGCCGGCTTGTGCGCCGCCCTATGGGACTCCCAATCACGGCCGGATGTGATATACCCTGGATTCGACCCAGCGACCTCTTGCACTAAGATGCAGTGCCTTAGACCACCACGTCCATGTGTGTGTTAACTATTTAACTGTACTAGAATGCTTAAGGCCGCTACATTTTTAAATATCGGTTATCGGTATTGATGTTTTTGGCAAGGAGAATATTGGATATCGGTATCGGCCAAAAATGTCATATCGGTGCATCCCTAATAAAAATGTATTGACCAAAGATTACACAATACAACAGCTGTAGTGTTGTACCTGTATGCATGATTATACGTATCATCATCATCATCACTACTGAAATTAACTGTACTTCATTATCCTCTTTGCATTGTACTGTATTTACTGACATGCTGTACCACTATACTGCTTTGGCAATATCTACAAATTCAATTTCATGCCAATAAAGCAACTGAATTTGAGAGCGCAACTCCAAGAGAACGCGAGGAGGCTTTTGCAGCAATAGGCCTGTCCATGTATCAGTCTGTCTGTTCAGGCCTAAACGATACTCCATTATACATGCTGACTCAGAGGTCATACACAAACTCAATTGACATCGATAGAGCCAGCCAAACTGAGTGAATGTCTGCTCCGAATGATACAGGAGCACTCCTGCTGGCCACTGCTGGCTTAAATCTTTGAAAACAGACCCATGCTGGGATCAACTTTCCAGAACATAAGGCTTGACAGATACAGAGGGGTTGCATGAATGACATGTGGGTAAAAAAATAGCTGTTTGGACCAGTTCGGGCAGAGGATAAAAAAAACAGACCTAAAGATATATACATACAGTACTGCATAATGTCATATATACATACAGTACTGCATACTGTCATATATACAAGAATATACAAACCCTGAACACATATCTTTAAAAAAAAAAGTTCACAAATAATACAGTTATGAGTACACATGCACAACTTTTGAGGTTCAAGGGAATAATGATGCCAGTCTATGCCAGGCCAGCCCACTTGTAGCTCTAGCAGTCAGCCACAGGGTGGCACAAAACATCAGGCTCACATGGGGTGCACAGTCATTGTACCATGTTTAACATGCTGTCAAAATAATGGAAACATTTGAGTAAATGAGGGATACAAAGTATATTTAAAGCAGGTGTGATTCCTAAGTTAATGAATCAATTAACATTCCATCATGCTTAGGGTCATGTATACAAATGCTGGGCAGGCCATTATTTTGGCTACAAAAACAATGCAACGTAGGATGACAATGTCCCTATCCACAGGGCACGGTATGTTTTTTTTAACTTCTTGGATATAGGGGGCGCTCTTTTAATTTATGGATAAAAAAACGTGCCCGTTTTAAGCGCAATATTTTGTCACGAAAAGATGCTCGACTATGCATATAATTGGCAGCTTTGGAAAGAAAACACTCTAAGGTTTCCAAAACTGCAAAGATATTATCTGTGAGTGCCACAGAACTCATGCTACAGGCGAAACTAAGATGAAACTTCAACCAGGAAATGGGCAGAATTTTTGAAGCTCTGTTTTCCATTGTCTCCTTATATGGCTGTGAATGCGCCGGGAATGAGCCTGCCCTTTCTATCGTTTCTCCAAGGTGTCTGCAGCATTGTGACGTATTTGTAGGCATATCATTGGAAGATTGGCCATAAGAGACTACATTTACCAGGGGTCCGCCCGGTGTCCTTTGTCTAAATTGGTGCGTAATCTACAAGCTGCACGCAGTTATCCAGTGATTGAGAGGAGAGAGGAGGCTTTCAAACGAACGATATATCATGAAGAGATATGTGAAAAACACCTTGAGGATTGATTCTATTCTAAACAACGTTTACCATGTTTCAGTCGATATTATGGAGTTAATTTGGAAAAAGTTTGGCGTTTTGAAGACTGAATTTTCATTTTTTTTTGGTAGCCAAAATGCGTGACGCAGCAAACAGAGCGATTTCTCCTAAACAAATAATCTTTCAGGAAAAACTGAGCATTTGCTATCTAACTGAGAGTCTCCTCATTGAAAACATCTGAAGTTCTTCAAAGGTAATGATTTTATTTGAATGATTTTCTGTTTTTTGTGAAAATGTTGCCTGCTGATGCTAACGCTAAATGCTACGCTAGCTGCGCTAGCTGTTACACAAATGCTTGTTTTGCTATGGTTGAGAAGCATATTTTGAAAATCTGAGATGACAGTGTTGTTAACAAAAGGCTAAGCTTGAGAGCTAGCATATTAATTTCATTTCATTTGCGATTTTCATGAATAGTTAACGTTGCGTTATGGTAATGAGCTTGAGGCTGTATTCACGATCCCGGATCCGGGATGGCTCGACGCAAGAAGTTAATAGATTTTTTTGGGGAGGAGTATGAAAACGATATAAACCATATGCCATGGCAGTTATCAGATCTCAACCCATTTGAACACTTAACTTCTTATGGCTGCAGGGGCAGTATTGAGTAGCTTGGATGAAAGGTGCCCAGAGGTGCCCAGAGTAAATGGCCTGCTCCTAAAGTCTCAGTTGCTAATATATGCATATTATTAGTAGTATTGGATAGAAAACACTCGGAAGTTTCTAAAACTGTTTGAATGATGATTGTGAGTATAACAGAACACAAAAACCTGAGAAGAAATCTAAACTGAGAAGAAATCTAATCTAAATCTAAAAGAAGTGGGAAATCTGAGGTTGGTCGATTTTCAACCCAGCCCCTATTTTATACACAGTGGGATATTGGTTGTTGCACTTCCTAAGGCTTCCACTAGATGTCAACCGTCTTTAGAAACTTGAATGAGGCTTCTACTGTGATGTGGGGGCCGGATGAGAGCTCTTTGAGTCAGTGGTCTGGCAGAGAGCCAGGTCCTGGTCACGCGCATTTCACATGATAGCAACCTGCGTTCCATGGCTTTTCTACAGACAATGGAATTCTTCAGTTGGAGCGTTATTGAAGATTTATGATAAAAACATCCTAAAGATTGATTCTATACTTAGTTTGAAATGTTTCTACGACCTGTAATATAACTTTTTGAAGTTTTCGGCCGACGTTCGGCTGGACCTGCACGAGCATTTGGATTTGTGTACTAAACGCCCTAACAAAAGTAGCTACTTGGACATAAACAATGGACATTATCGAACAAATCAAACATTTATTGTGGAACTAGGATTCCTGGGAGGTCATTCTGATGAAGATCAGAGGTAAGGGAATATTTATTATGTTATTTCTGATTTCTGTTGACTCCAACATGGCGGATATTTTTTTTATTCTGAGCACCGTTCAGACTATTGCATGGTTTTCTTTTTCAGTAATTTTTTTAAAAATCTGACACAGCGGTTGCATTAAGGAGAGGTATATCTATATTTCCATGTCTAACAATTGTATTTTCATCTACATTTATAATGAGTATTTCTGTAAAACGATGTGGCTCTCTGCAATATCACCGGATGTTTTTGGAACTAGTGAACGTAATGCGCCAATGTATACTGAGATTTAAAAAAAATATAAATATGAACTTTATCAAACAAAACATACATGTATTGTGTAACATGAAGTCCTATGAGTGTCATCTGATGAAGATCATCAAAAGGTTAGTGATTCATTTGATCACCATTTGTGCTTTTTGTGACTCCTCTCTTTGGCTGGAAAAAGGGATGTTTTTCTGTGAGTTGGTGGTGACCTAACAATCATTTGTGGTGCTTTCGCTGTAAAGCCTATTTGAAATTGGACACTGGTGGGATTAACGACAAGATTACCTTTAAAACGTTATAAGATCCATGTATATGTTTGAGATTTCTGTTGTTTTGAATTTGGCGCCCTGCACTTTCACTGGCTGTTGTCATATCGATCCCGTTAACGGGATTGCAGCCCTAAGAAGATTTAACAGAGATTCTGGAATGGTGCCTGAGACAAGTGTTTCCACCACCATCAACAATACACAAAAATAATAGCATTTCTTGAGGAAGAATGGTGTTGCATCCCGCCAATAGAGTTCCAGACACTTGTCAAATCTATGCCAAAGTGCATTGAAGCTGTTGGCTAGTGGTGGCCCAACACCCTATTAAGCCACTTTATGTTGGTGTTTCTTTTATTTTGGCAGTTACCTTTACATTCAAGCAGGCACATGCACATATGGGTTCTACAAGTACCCAAGAACCTGCCCAAATCTGCCCTCGCTTGTAAGTGCCCTACTCACAAATGTGTCTGCACAACCCAACATCCAAGCAATGCTCAAGCCTCTGTTTCAGCCTTTCCAACCTAATCTGTGTTTGTGTATGGCTCAGAAATCACAATTGAACAAGCTAGCTGACTAGATACCATTAGCCAACTAGCTATACATATAGCTTGCTATATGGTCATTTGACTTTTGAAACAATTGTAATTTGTGTTGTTTAATGTTTTAGAGACTCCTGAGCAAACCAGGATGTCATCTTGTGAAACCCAGTGGATGTAAAGAATCTAGCTTAGCTAGCTAAAGCATTTAAAGCAAATTGAATGTACAAATTTGAACGCTTGCCTTGCTGTTCATAGAAAAGTGAAGTCAATCACCTGTCATCAATCTTTATTGTAGTAATGTAATAAGAGATTGAAGACATTTACCAATGCAGATAACATAGCAGTAGTTATCTAACCTTTCTTGCAGATTGTGTAGCGGAGGATAAAATTATCTGTATGCTATGGATGTGTAGATATGTTGTCGATCTGTGTATGGACCCTAATAATTTCGAGAAATATCCATTCAGGGTTTTAATTGTTCTAGCTACAATGCTTTCACTAGCAATGACTGAGTGAAGGAAATGTGACTGTTATATTTATTTTTTATTTGACATTTATTTAACCAGGTAGGCAAGTTGAGAACAAGTTCTCATTTACAATTGCGACCTGGCCAAGATAAAGCAAAGCAGTTCGACACATACAACTACACAGAGTCACACATGGAGTAAAACAAACATACAGTCAATAATACAGTAGAAACAAGTCTATATACAATGTGAGCAACTGAGGTGAGATAAGGGAGGTAAAGGCAAAAAAAGGCCATGGTGGCAAAGTAAATACAATATAGCAAGTAAAACACTGGAATGGTAAATTTGCAGTGGAAGAATGTGCAAAGTAGAAATAAAAATAATGGTGTGCAAAGGAGCAAAATAAATAAATAAAATAAATAAATACAGTAGGGAAAGAGGTAGTTGTTTGGGCTAAATTATAGATGAGCTATGTACAGGTGCAGTAATCTGTGAGCTGCTCTGACAGCTGGTGCTTAAAGCTAGTGAGGAAGGTAAGTGTTACCAGTTTCAGAGGTTTTTGTAGTTCGTTCCAGTCATTGGCAGCAGAGAACTGGAAAGAGAGGCGGCCAAAGAAAGAATTGGTTTTGGGGGTGACCAGAGAGATATACATGCTGTAGCGTACATGCTGTAGACATGGAGCCAGTGGGTTTGGCGACGAGTATGAAGCGAGGGCCAGCCAACGAGAGCGCACAGGTCGCAATGGTGGGTAGTATATATGGGGCTTTGGTGACAAAACAGATGGCACTGTGATAGACTGCATCCAATTTGTTGAGTGGAGTATTGGAGGCTATTTTCTAAATGACATCGCCGAAGTCGAGGATTGGTAGGATGGTCAGTTTTACAAGGGTATGTTTGGCAGCATGAGTGAAGGATGCTTTGTTGCGACATAGGAAGCCAATTCTAGATTTAACTTTGTATTGGAGATGTTTGATGTGGGTCTGGAAGGAGAGTTTACAGTCTAACCAGACACCTAGGTATTTGTAGTTGTCCACGTATTCTAAGTCAGAGCCGTCCAGAGTAGTGATGTTGGACAGGCGGGAAGGTGCAGGCAGCGATCGGTTGAAGAGCATGCATTTAGTTTTACTTGTATTTAAGAGCAATTGGAGGCCACGGAAGGAGAGTTGTATGGCATTGAAGCTTGCCTGGAGGGTTGTTAACACGGTGTCCAAAGAAGGGCCAGAAGTATACAGAATGGTATCATCTGCGTAGAGATGGATCAGAGACTCACCAGCAGCAAGAGCGACATCATTGATGTATACAGAGAAGAGAGTCGGTCCAAGAATTGAACCCTGTAGCGCCCCCATGGAGACTGCCAGAGGTCCGGACAACAGACACTCCGATTTGACACACTGAACTCTATCAGAGAAGTAGTTGGTGAACCAGGCGAGCCAATCATTTGAGAAACCAAGGCTGTCGAGTCTGCCGATAAGGATGTGGTGATTGACAGAGTCGAAAGCCTTGGCCAGACCAACTAATACGGCTGCACAGTAATGTTTCTTATCGATGGAGGTTAAGATATCGTTTAGGACCTTGAGCGTGGCTGAGGTGCACCCATGACCAGCTCTGAAACCAGATTGCATAGCAGAGAGTGAATGGTGGGATTCGAAATGGTCGGTAATCTGTTTGTTGACTTGGCTTGCGAAGACCTTAGACCATATGTCAAACTGTTATGGAATGAAAGTCCTGGTTCAGTACTACTCCACATTGAACCACAGCCAGAGGATGGGTACATTACACCCAGTGGGCATACATGATATTTCTGGTTGAAATCTGGTCCGGATGTCTTATAACCAGATCACGTCGTCTTCTTCATGACGTCTTTTTGACTTGATAAAAAAATATACGTCTTATTTTGGTTGAAATCTGATTGACCTACTGACCAGTTTTCAAAATGGTACTCAATCAATAGACACCAATCTATATAAACATGTGCATAGTGTTTGTGGGACATGCACCCATCACATATACAGTAAGACACTAGCACCATTATAAATTGTTAAAATTTGAGTAATATTCCTTTTCAGCAGGGTTTGCATGATTCAGCAAACAGCTGACAGAGACCACCAAAGCAGGTTAGGGTCTCATGGCATACAGTGCCAAAAGCAAAGTATTCACAGCCCTGGACTTTTTCCACATTTTGTTGTGGTACAGCCTGAATTTAAAAAATGGAAAAAATTGAGATTGTGCATGACTGGCCTTCACACAATAGCCCATAATGTCAAAGTGGAATTATGTTTTTACATATCTTTTTTAATTAATGACCTCATCTGTTTACCCCACACATACAGATAATTGTAAGGTCCCTCATTTAAGCAGTACATTTCAAAGCACAGGTTCAACCACAAAGACCAGGGAGGTTTTCAATGACTCAAAGAAGGACACCCATTGGTAGATGGGTAAAAAAAAGCAGACATTAACCTCTCTGGGGTAGGGGGCAGTATTTTGAAGTTTGGATGACAAACGTGCCGAAAGTTATCTGCCTGTTACTCAGGCCCAGAAGCTAGGATATGCATGGTAGTATTGGATAGAAAACACTGACGTTTCTAAAACTGTTAAAACAATGTCTGAGTATGACAGAACTGATATGGCAGGTGAAACCCCGAGGACAAACATCCCCAAAAAAAAGAAGAGATTTCAGCCTACCACCGTTTCCAATGGCTGTCATGTTAATTAGAGAGGCGAAAACCTCCCAGATTGCAGTTCCTAGGGGTTCCACTAGATGTCAGTCTTCAAAAACAGTTTCAGGCTTGTTTTTTGGAGAAAAAAAAAGTTTTTCTAATTGGCTCCCATTTTGGCTGAAGTGTTTCATTGCGCTTTGATTATAAACATTGTTTGACTTGTGTGGAGAAGTGTATTGGTAACGTTTGGGATTCGTTTTGAAGGAGGGAAACAGGTGGATTATTGAATGAAGCGCACCAGCTAAACTGAGTTTTTGGGATATAAAAAAGGACTTTGTCGAACAAAAGGACCATTTGTGATGTAGCTGAGACCTTTTGGAGTGCCAACAGAAGAAGATCTTCAAAAGGTAAGGCATTTCTTTTATCACTATTTCTGGGCCCAGGCTGGTTGAAAAAAAATGTCATGCCTTTCTATGCGGGGCACTGTCCTCAGATAATCGCATGGTGTGCTTTCGCCGTAAAGCCTTTTTGAAATTTGACACAGCGGCTGGATTAACAAGAAGTTAAGCTTTATTTTGATGTATGACACTTGTATTTTCATGAATATTAAATATTTCTACTTCTATCATTTGTCGAGATGGGATGCTACCGTCCCACCTGCCCGTAACAAGTTAAATATCCCTTTGAGGATGGTGAAGTTATCAATTACACTTTGGATGGTGTATCAATACACCCAGTCACTACAAAGATACAGGAGTCCTTCCTAACTCAGTTGCTGGAGAGGATGGAAAACACTCGGGAATTTCAACATGAGGCGAATGGTGATTTTAAAACAGTTATGGAGTTTAATTGCTGTCATAAGAGAACTGAGGATGGGTCAACAACATTGTAGTTACTCCACAATACTAACTTAATTGACTTTACAGAATATAAATATTCCAACACATGCATCCTGTTTGCAATAAGGCACTAAAGTAAAACTGCAAAAAATGTGGCAAAGAAATTAACTTTATGTCCTGAATAAAAATCCAACACAACATAGAGTACCACTCTTCAAATGTTCAAGCATAGCGGTGGCTGCATCATGCTATGGGTATGCCTGTCAATGGCAAGGACCATGGCGTTTTGTTAGGGGGAAAAAAACAGAAGAGCTAAGCACAAGCAAAATCCTAGAGAAAAACCTGGTTCAGTCTGCTTTCCACCAGACACTGCGAGACAAACTCACTATTTAGTAAGACCATAACCTTAAACATATGGCCAAATATACACTGGAGTTTCTTACCAAGACAGCATTGAATGTTCCTGAGTGGGATAGCTACAGTTTTGACTTAAATTTGCTTGAAATCTATGGCAAGGCATCACAACCAACCCGACGGAGCGTGAAGAATTTTAAAAAAAGACTGAATACAGCGCATACGGAAAGTATTCAGACCCTTTCACTTTTTCACATTTTGTTACGCCTTATTCTAAAATGGGTTAAAACATTTTTTTTTAAATCCCATCAATCTTCACACTATACCCCACCTCAGGGAGGTGATCAAGAACCCAATGGTCACTCTGACAGAGCTCCAGAGTTCCTCTGTGGAGATAGTAGAACCTGTCAGAAGGACAACCATTTCTGTAGCACTCCACCAATCATGCTTGTATGGTAGAGTGGACAAACGGAGGCCACATGACAGCCCGCTTGGAGTTAGCCAAAAGACATCCTAAGGACTCTCAGACGATGAGAAACAAGACTCTCTGGTCTGATGAAACCACAATTGAACTCTTTGGCCTGAATGCCAAGCGTCACGTATGGAGGAAACCGGGCACCATCCCAACAGTTAAGAATGGTGGTGGCAGCATCATGCTGTGGGGATGTTTTTCAGCAGCAGGGACTTGGAAACTAGTCAGGATCGAGGGAAAGTCGAACGGGGAAAAGTACAGAGATCCTTGATGAAAACCTGCTCCAGAGTGCTCAGGACCTCAGACTGGCGCAAAGGTTCACCTTCCAATAGGACAATGACACAAAGCACAAAGCAAAGACAATGCAGGAATGGCTTCGGGACAAGTCTCAATGTCCTTGAGTGGCCCAGCCAGAGCACTGACCTGAACCCTATCGAACACCTCTGGAGAGACCTGAAAATAGCTGTGAGGCGACGCTCCCCACCTGAAGGAGTTTGAGAGGATCTGCAGAGAAGAATGGGAGAAACTCTCCAAATACAGGTGTGCCCAAATAGGTCCACAGACGATGCAATCTCAACCACACTGCACACTGCCCTAACCCATCTGGACAAGAGGAATACCTATGTGAGAATGCTGTTCATCGACTACAGCTCGGCATTCAACACCATAGTACCCTCCAAGCTCGTCATCAAGCTCGAGACCCTGGGTCTCGACCCCGCCCTGTGCAACTGGGTACTGGACTTCCTGACGGGCCGCCCCCAGGTGGTGAGGGTAGGCAACAACATCTCCTCCCCGCTGATCCTCAACACTGGGGCCCCACAAGGGTGCGTTCTGAGCCCTCTCCTGTACTCCCTGTTCACCCACGACTGCGTGGCCATGCACGCCTCCAACTCAATCAAGTTGCGGACGACACAACAGTGGTAGGCTTGATTACCAACAACGACGAGACGGCCTACAGGGAGGAGGTGAGGGCCCTCGAAGTGTGGTGTCAGGAAAATAACCTCACACTCAACGTCAACAAAACTAAGGAGATGATTGTGGACTTCAGGAAACAGCAGAGGGAACACCCCCCCATCCACATCGATGGAACAGTAGTGGAGAGGGTAGCAAGTTTTAAGTTCCTCGGCATACACATCACAGACAAACTGAATTGGTCCACTCACACAGACAGCATCGTGAGGAAGGCGCAGCAGCGCCTCTTCAACCTCAGGAGGCTGAAGAAATTCGGCTTGTCACCAAAAGCACTCACAAACTTCTACAGATGCACAATCGAGAGCATCCTGGCGGGCTGTATCACCGCCTGGTATGGCAACTGCACCGCCCTCAACCGTAAGGCTCTCCAGAGGGTAGTGAGGTCTGCACAACGCATCACCAGGGGCAAACTACCTGCCCTCAGGACACCTACACCACCCGATGCTACAGGAAGGCCATAAAGATCATCAAGGACATCAACCACCCGAGCCACTGCCTGTTCACCCCGCTGTCATCCAGAAGGCGAGGTCAGTACAGGTGCATCAAAGCTGGGACCGAGAGACTGAAAAACAGCTTCTATCTCAAGGCCATCAGACTGTTAAACAGCCACCACTAACATTGAGTGGCTACTGCCAACACACTGTCAATGACACTGACTCTACTCCAGCCACTTTAATCATGGGAATTGATGGGAAATTATGTAAATATATCACTAGCCACTTTAAACAATGCTACCTTATATAATGTTACTTACCCTACATTGTTCATCTCATATGCATACGTTGATACTGTACTCTATATCATCGACTGCATCCTTATGTAATACAAGTATCACTAGCCACTTTAACTATGCCACTTGGTTTACATACTTATCTCATATGTATATACTGTACTCGATATCATCTACTGTATCTTGCCTATGCTGCTCTGTACCATCACTCATTCATATATCCTTATGTACATATTCTTTATCCCCTTACACTGTGTATAAGACAGTCGTTTTTTTGGAATTGTTAGTTAGATTACTTGCTCGTTATTACTGCATTGTCGGAACTAGAAGCACAAGCATTTCGCTACACTCGCATTAACATCTGCTAACCATGTGTATGTGACAAATAAAATTTGATTTGATATGATTTGCCAAGCTTGTAACATTATACAGTGGTCGCTCCACTAAAAGTTTACGGTTATGCTGTGGGACTTAGAGGTAACTTGTGGTTTAGTACGGTGCCCTGCATCACCACTTGATTGCTCCAGACCAGCGCAAGGGGGAGTTAGAGCACTGATTATGCTTTTGGGTCCTACTGTGTCTCTGACAATGAATGGGTGACATAAACCTAAATAGAAACTAATAATTGTGCACAACTTCATTATTACTTACTAAAACTGTTACACTAAGGTTTTTATTATTTTATTATGATTATTTTGCTCTTACTATAGTACTGTAGGCCACTCCCGACCGGTCACATGGTACAGCGCCTGCAGTGCAAGCTGTGTTGCTACAGAGGCTGCTCCAATACCCGTGCCGGCCTCGACTGGTAGACCCATGAGATGACTGTAGGTTTTTGGTTTCTCTCCCTCTAAAAACATAAATAAATCATTCTAAATAACAAACTGGCTTTATTTACAAATTAATAACAATGTCTCACCCAATGTTCAAGAATGGCCTTTTCATTTTACATTATTTGAAAATGAAATCTCAAATTGTTATTTTTTAAACAAAGTGATTATTAATTTAGAATTATGCAAAAACCTGTTGTGCATAGAAGCAGTGCATAGAAGACCGACCTAGCCCATGGCAATACTTTAATGGGCATTGCACTAATAATGGCGCTGACTAGGGAAACGTTAACGCTGTTCTGTTCTTAGTGCCAGTCTGCACGTTCAAACTAAAACGTAACTTTAATATTAATCAAATTAATGAATCCACTATTGAAGGATATCAAATGCTTCTCAAATATGCCTTCTGGTGGTCAAACTAGCATGAATGGTACCAGTGGTTCACACTTAAATAACTTGCCATAGAAATCTGCGGCACCATTCAAGCTGCGCCGCAGTATGCTGCAACTTTTAAAGGATGAACCACTGTACTCAAGAAGACCCGACCGAGGCTGTAATAGCTTACAAAAGGTGCTTCAACAAAGTACTGAGTAAGGGATCTGAATCCTTATGTAAATGTAATAGTTTTATATTTTGTAATAAATTTGCTCCAATAACCTGTTTTTGCTTTGTCATTATGGGGTATTTTATGTAGATTGATGAGGGGGAAAAACGATTTAATTCATTTCAGAATAAGGCTGTAACATAAAAATGTGGAAAAAGGTAAAGGGGTCTGAATACTTTCCAAAAGCACTGTATTGTACAATACAGGTGTGCAAAGCACCAAAGGTAATACTTATGTAAATGAGATTTGCACACGTTTTCACTGTCATTATGGAGTATTCAGAGGGGCAACATAGTCAATGTAGTTGCTAGGTTAAGTCTAACTTTGACAACCTTGAATTATGATTAGCCATTACCTATCTCAGTCTTTACAGTTCCTGAAGCATGTCAACGACCTGATGCATGGCCTGTACAGCAGTGCTTGGCCACCCACTCAGTTACCAGTGATCTATTCTGCTACCTCGCAGGGAAAGGAGAGAGCAGAACCACCCCTTCCTAAACCCATAGTCATTGACAGTAAGTTTTGTGTGCAAAATGTTATTTTCCTCTTTGATGCTCTGTATTGATTCCTAATAACCAGCTTGTTAAGAGCTATGGTTTGTACTAGCTATGCTGATGAGCATTAAAACAATTCTCTACATTAGGTGAGTGAGACTGGATTCTCCAAGATTCATGCTATTCAGCTGCCCATGATTGCCTGATCTTATTGTAAGTAGATCCAATTGAAATAGCACCGCTTCTAAATAATATAGGTTGTAAAGCAAATAAAAACCTATTTAACTCGCCTTGATTTTCAGGTGCAAAACCCTTGTCCTGATTCAAAAGGCACCTTCCTTGGTGAGCCATGTAAAGTTTTCCCCTTTCTCTCTTGATCATTCTTCCTGTCGCTCACTCAAACACGTGCACAGTTGCAGAGAAGAGGAAGATATTTTCCAATTACACCCATTTCTAACCATGTTTGTTGCAGGAATGATATGACGGATCACTTTTGAAGAATATCATATTTTATTGTCTCATTACACATACTTTCTTTTCTAAGACTGCCATGCTGTCCTCAATTGGGGGAACCTTTGTTTGGGACAATGTCCTCAGGAATATTGAGCGGTGTGTTAATAAAAATGTTTTGATTATTAGATGTATTAGGATTAAGCAAAACATTAGCATTTACTACTGTCTAATTTTGATACCCTTTCTTAAAATGTTTCAGATTGATGAACAATGAATTAGTCTCCCACTTCAACATGAAGTGACAGAAGAATAACATGCCTTTGCTACCACTCGTGTGTTCTCCATGACATAGACAACGAGAAATGTGTAGTAGATTCTGACTGTTAAAGATATATTTTACTATTCTGTCGTGCCCTGCATGTCCACATTATCCTAATCGTAAATGTATTTTTATGCTTACAGTAAGTGCCATGAAAAGCCAGAAAATGTGTTGCAGGCCCTCTGGAATGTCCTAAAATATGCCCCTGACTGCTGCGTTGGAGGAGGATGCAAAGTATGTATAAAATCAAATCAAATTTTATTTGTCACATACACATGGTTAGCAGATGTTAATGCGAGTGTAGCGAAATGCTTGTGCTTCTAGTTCCGACAATGCAGTAATAACGAACAAGTAATCTAACTAACAATTCCAAAAAACTACTGTCTTATACACAGTGTAAGGGGATAAAGAATATGTACATAAGGATATATGAATGAGTGATGGTACAGAGCAGCATAGGCAAGATGCAGTAGATGGTATCGAGTACAGTATATACATATGAGATGAGTATGTAAACAAAGTGGCATAGTTAAAGTGGCTAGTGATACATGTATTACATAAGGATGCAGTCGATGATATAGAGTACAGTATATACGTATGCATATGAGATGAACAATGTAGGGTAAGTAACATTATATAAGGTAGCATTGTTTAAAGTGGCTAGTGATATATTTACATCATTTCCCATTAATTCCCATTATTAAAGTGGCTGGAGTTGAGTCAGTGTCATTGACAGTGTGTTGGCAGCAGCCACTCAATGTTAGTGGTGGCTGTTTAACAGTCTGATGGCCTTGAGATAGAAGCTGTTTTTCAGTCTCTCGGTCCCAGCTTTGATGCACCTGTACTGACCTCGCCTTCTGGATGGCAGCGGGGTGAACAGGCAGTGGCTCGGGTGGTTGATGTCCTTGATGATCTTTATGGCCTTCCTGTAGCATCGGGTGGTGTAGGTGTCCTGGAGGGCAGGTAGTTTGCCCCCGGTGATGCGTTGTGCAGACCTCACTACCCTCTGGAGAGCCTTACGGTTGAGGGCGGTGCAGTTGCCATACCAGGCGGTGATACAGCCCGCCAGGATGCTCTCGATTGTGCATCTGTAGAAGTTTGTGAGTGCTTTTGGTGACAAGCCGAATTTCTTCAGCCTCCTGAGGTTGAAGAGGCGCTGCTGCACCTTCTTCACGATGCTGTCTGTGTGAGTGGACCAATTCAGTTTGTCTGTGATGTGTATGCCGAGGAACTTAAAAAAACTTGCTACCCTCTCCACTCCTGTTCCATCGATATGGATAGGGGGGTGTTCCCTCTGCTGTTTCCTGAAGTCCACAATCATCTCCTTAGTTTTGTTGACGTTGAGTGTGAGGTTATTATCCTGACACCACACTCCGAGGGCCCTCACCTCCTCCCTGTAGGCCGTCTCGTCGTTGTTGGTAATCAAGCCTACCACTGTTGTGTCGTCCGCCAACTTGATGATTGAGTTGGAGGCGTGCGTGGCCACGCAGTCGAGGGTGAACAGGGATACAGGAGAGGGCTCAGAACGCACCCTTGTGGGGCCCCAGTGTTGAGGATCAGCGGGGAGATGTTGTTGCCTACCCTCACCACCTGGGGGCGGCCCGTCAGGAAGTCCAGTACCCAGTTGCACAGGGCGGGGTCGAGACACAGGGTCTCGAGCTTGATGACGAGCTTGGAGGGTACTATGGTGTTGAATGCCGAGCTGTAGTCGATGAACAGCATTCTCACATAGGTATTCCTCTTGTCCAGATGGGTTAGGGCAGTGTGGTTGAGATTGCATCGTCTGTGGACCTATTTGGGCGGTAAGCAAATTGGAGTGGGTCTAGGGTGTCAGGTAGGGTGGAGGTGATATGGTCCTTGACTAGTCTCTCAAAGCACTTCATGATGACGGATGTGAGTGCTACGTTTGGTAGTCGTTTGGTAGTCGAAGGAGAGACCGCATGTTTTCGTTGCAGGCCGTGTCAGTGGCACTGTATTGTCCTCAAAGCGGGCAAAAAAGTTATTTAGTCTGCCTGGGAGCAAGACATCCTGGTCCGTGACTGGGCTGGATTTCTTCCTGTAGTCCGTGATTGACTGTAGACCCTGCCACATGCCTCTTGTGTCTGAGCCATTGAATTGAGATTCTACTTTGTCTCTGTACTGGCGCTTAGCTTGTTTGATAGCCTTGCGGAGGGAATAGCTGCACTGTTTGTATTCAGTCATGTTACCAGACACCTTGCCCTGATTAAAAGCAGTGGTTCGCGCTTTCAGTTTCACACGAATGCTGCCATCAATCCACGGTTTCTGGTTAGGGAATGATTTAATCGTTGCTATGGGAACGACATCTTCAACGCACGTTCTAATGAACTCGCACCGAATCAGCGTATTCGTCAATGTTGTTATCTGACGCAATACGAAACATCTCCCAGTCCACGTGATGGAAGCAGTCTTGGAGTGTGGAGTCAGCTTGGTCGGACGAGCGTTGGACAGACCTCAGCGTGGGAGCCTCTTGTTTTAGTTTCTGTCTGTAGGCGGGGATCAACAAAATGGAGTCGTGGTCAGCTTTTCCGAAAGGGGGGCGGGGCAGGGCCTTATATGCGTCGCGGAAGTTAGAGTAACAATGATCCAAGGTCTTTCCACCCCTGGTTGCGCAATCGATATGCTGATAAAATTTAGGGAGTCTTGTTTTCAGATTAGCCTTGTTAAAATCCCCAGCTACAATGAATGCAGCCTCCGGATAGATCGTTTCCAGTTTGCAGAGAGTTAAATAAAGTTCGTTCAGAGCCATCGATGTGTCTGCTTGGGGGATATATACGGCTGTGATTATAATCGAAGAGAATTCTCTTGGTAGATGATGCGGTCTACATTTGATTGTGAGGAATTCTAAAATCAGGTGAACAGAAGGATTTGAGTTCCTGTATGTTTCTTTCATCACACCATGTCACATTGGCCATAAGGCATACGCCCCCGCCCCTCTTCTTACCAGAAAGATGTTTGTTTCTGTCGGCGCGATGCATGGAGAAACCCGTTGGCTGCACCGCTTCGGATAGCGTCTCTCCAGTGAGCTGTTTCCGTGAAGCAAAGAACGTTACAGTCTCTGATGTCCCTCTGGAATGCTACCCTTGCTCGGATTTCATCAACCTTGTTGTCAAGAGACTGGACATTGGCAAGAAGAATGCTAGGGAGTGGTGCACGGTGTGCCCGTCTCCGGAGTCTGACCAGAAGACCGCCTCATTTCCCTCTCTTTCGGAGTCGTTTTTTGGGTCGCTGCATAGGATCCACTCCGTTGTCCTGTTTGTAAGGCAGAACACAGGATCCGCGTCGCGAAAAACATATTCTTGGTCGTACTGATGGTGAGTTGACGCTGATCTTATATTCAGTAGTTCTTCTCGACTGTATGTAAATGAAACCTAAGATGACCTGGGGTACTAATGTAAGAAATAACACGTAAAAAAAAAAACTGCATAGTTTCCTAGGAACGCGAAGCGAGGCGGCCATCTCTGTCGGCGCCGGAAGTTGCTCTTTTTTTGAAGACAAGCTCTAACTTCCACAAACTACAACTAATACCATGGAAAAACGTTTCGCAGCTGAGTCCAAAGTTTATTCAGGAATGTCCTTTTCTAGTTCTTTTAAAATCTCTAATTGATAAAGTTGTAATGCGCTGATTCTCTTCACTGCAGATCTGACCCATCACACCACTCTTCAAGAAGGCAACTACGCTCCAGATTGTCTACTGTGCTCAGAGGTCCTTCATGAGGATCTACCCCATCACATCACTCCTATAAATCATTAATACATTTAAAATAATCTGTATCCCAGTCTTTCTATGCCTGTAATGTCTGTGGGTGAATTATGAGAAGAAAAAAATAATAATAATATATATATTTTTTTTAATCGCTGTATGCAGATGTGAAAAAAATTGTAATGTAGATTTGTTTTTGTCGTTGCTTGATATATTTACATGTAAGAATATGTTGCCAATTAAAACTTTAATTGGTGCCTATGAAAACAAATAGAAATGTAAATCAACCATTTTCACAGCAGGTAATAAGCTGTAGTCAGGTTATGATGTCTTAACCAGCACATAATGTAGCACAGCATGATCATTAGAAAGGTGTAATTTGTGCTGGGGACAATAAAAGGCCACTGTAAATTGTGCAGTTTTGTCACACAACACCAGAGATGTCTCAAGTTGAGGGAGTGTGCAATTGGCATGCTGACTTCAGGAATGTCCACCAAAGCTGTTGCCAGAAAATTTAATGTTCATTTCTCTACCATAAGCCACCGCCAATATTGTTTTAGAGAATTTGCCAGTATGTTCAACCGGCCTCATAACCGCAGACCATGTGTAACCACGCCAGTCCAGAACCTCCACATCTGGCTTCTTCAATTGCTGGATCGTCTGAGACCAGCCATCCGGACAGCTGATGCAACTGTGGGTTTGCAAGACTGAAGAATTTCTGCACAAACTGTCAGAAACCATCTCAGGGAAGCTCATCTGCATGCTCGTCATCCTCTCCAGGGTCTTAACCTGACTGCAGTGGGAAAATAGACAGAAGCGTGCTATATGGCAGACCAATCCAAACTCATTTCTCGGCATGTCCAGCCCACACATTATCTCAGTCAATCATGACTAGTGGGAAAGTTGTATTTTTCCATGGCTAGCCAACTAGGCTCGTAATTTATCAATTGTAATTGTATTTACAGATGGCATACAAGTTTGTTATTAAGGCACATTAAAGTTTACATGTTCCAGAAGGCATTTCTCCGAACAAATGTATCTTGATAACATTTTTAGAAACATTCAATGCCTCTCCTTTGAAGTAGTGACATGCGACATACACCTAGCTTCTTGAAACGGGTCACATAAGGGCATGGAACAAAGAGGAGCCTAATGTGCTGTGAGTGCCTTTTTATACTTCGTATTTAGAAACATAAACAGTTTATTTCCCATTTCGTTGTATTTGATTAAAAACCAAGCATAGCCTCCCCTCTCAATTATATTGAAGGCTGGTTCAACAGCAATTTGTATTTTTATCTTGCCGATTTTATATCATTACATTTTACATGATTGCTTGTTTTTCATTTTAACTATATTGCAACCAAATTTATTAAAATGATTTACCTTCCTGGTTTGATGGTGATAATGTCCGTGGCACACTGGAACTTCTGGAGATGTCTGGATGCATTCTGATCTGTAAGATAGTTCCGATTTATGTTCATAAAACAAGCCTATTTAGGAGCAGTATAATGCTGAGTGGACATTCTCCCTTTCTCTTTATATTGGATCTTTGTCTAGCTACTGTGAAAGGTTTATGTGCGTAAAACCCTCCATAATCTGTGTTGTTTTAATATTATGTGCCCATGAAATGGTGCCTGTAAGTGTGACGTAGCCTATTTAAAACAACTTGTTTCATTTAAAGATGTTCATGCCTGTCACACCCTGACCTTAGTATTCTTTGTTTTCCTTGTTATTTTGGTTAGGTCAGGGTGTGACATGGGTGATGTATGTGTTTTTAGTCTTGTCTAGGGGTTTTGTATGTTTATGGGGCTGTTTCCTTTCTAGGTATATTGTATATCTATGGTTGCCTAGATTGGTTCTCAATTAGAGGCAGCTGTCTATCGTTGTCTCTGATTGGGAACCATATTTAGGCAGCCATATTCTGTGGGTACTTTGTGGGTGATTGTTTCCGTGTCTGTGTTTGTTTCACCACACAGTACTGTTTCGGTTATTCACGTTTAGTTTATTGTTTTGTAGTGTTGTAGTGTGACAATGCCGTCCTGCCTAGTTTGATCAGGGTCGTCATATTCAGTAGGGAATACACAACAGAAAACGTTTTAAAACATTCTGCATTGCAAAGGAAAATGAGCATAATGACCTGTTTCAGTCCATTTTCTTTCGTCAGTAATAATAAATGGACCGATACGATGTCAATTCGTGCCAATGTGATCTGCGTTGTCAGATGAAATTGCAACTATATATATTAGGATGGGTTATCATTCAATTTGCGGTCTTGGCCAGTATAGTATTGCTAAAAGGAAGTGACTTCATTGAATAGCCTACATCAACTAGGCACTTTGATCAATTGTGTAATGACACTTTTTAATTTCAAGCCCACTAATAATACATTATATTATTGTAATTGTCTGATATTTTATGCAAATTCAAAGGCTAATGGCCTATTTCCCCCCTGCTGCTTGCTCAGTGGTGATATTTTTTTAAATCCAACTTTAAGGTGATTTACACTAAACAAAAATGTAAATTCAACATGCAACAATTTTAAAAGATTTTACTGAGTTACAGTTCAAATAAGGAATTCACTCAATTGAAATGAATTCATAAGGCCCT
>NC_056438.1:41347841-41348388 GCF_018296145.1 Oncorhynchus tshawytscha | reverse complement strand
GCTCACCTTCGATAGCCACTGGCAGGTTGGAGAAGTGTTCTCTTCACGGATGAATCACAGTTTCAACTCTACCTGGGCAGATGGTAGAACGTGTGTATGGCGTCGTTTTGCTGATGTCAATATTGTGAACAGAGTGCCCCGTGGTGGCGGTAGTGTTATGGAATGGACAGGCATAAGGACAAGGAACACAACTTAATTTTATTGACGGCAATTTGAATTCACAGAGATACCGTGACGAGATTGTTGTGCCATTCATCCACCACCATCACTGCATGTTTCAGCATGATAATGCCGCAAGGATCTGTACACAATTCCTGGAAGCTGACATTTTTCCAGTTCTTCCATGGCCTGCAAACTCACCATTGAGCACGCTAGGGATGCTTTGGATCGACATGTACAACAGCGTATTCAAGTTCCCTCCAATATCCAGCAACTTCGCATAGCCAGTGAAGAGTGGGACAACATTCCACAGGCCACAATCAACAGATACCGACTGGTTTTCTGATCCACTCCCCTACTTTTTTTTTAAAGGTATCTGTGACCAACA
>NC_056438.1:41272203-41347741 GCF_018296145.1 Oncorhynchus tshawytscha | reverse complement strand
TTTCCCACTGCAGTCAGGTTAAGACCCTGGAGAGGATGACGAGCATGCAGATGAGCTTCCCTGAGATGGTTTCTGACAGTTTGTGCAGAAATTCTTCAGTCTTGCAAACCCACAGTTGCATCAGCTGTCCGGATGGCTGGTCTCAGACGATCCAGCAATTGAAGAAGCCAGATGTGGAGGTTCTGGACTGGCGTGGTTACACATGGTCTGCGGTTATGAGGCCGGTTGAACATACTGGCAAATTCTCTAAAACAATATTGGCGGTGGCTTATGGTAGAGAAATGAACATTAAATTTTCTGGCAACAGCTTTGGTGGACATTCCTGAAGTCAGCATGCCAATTGCACACTCCCTCAACTTGAGACATCTCTGGTGTTGTGTGACAAAACTGCACAATTTACAGTGGCCTTTTATTGTCCCCAGCACAAATTACACCTTTCTAATGATCATGCTGTGCTACATTATGTGCTGGTTAAGACATCATAACCTGACTACAGCTTATTACCTGCTGTGAAAATGGTTGATTTACATTTCTATTTGTTTTCATAGGCACCAATTAAAGTTTTAATTGGCAACATATTCTTACATGTAAATATATCAAGCAACGACAAAAAGAAATCTACATTACAATTTTTTTCACATCTGCATACAGCGATTAAAAAAAATATATATATTATTATTATTTTTTTCTTCTCATAATTCACCCACAGACATTACAGGCATAGAAAGACTGGGATACAGATTATTTTAAATGTATTAATGATTTATAGGAGTGATGTGATGGGGTAGATCCTCATGAAGGACCTCTGAGCACAGTAGACAATCTGGAGCGTAGTTGCCTTCTTGAAGAGTGGTGTGATGGGTCAGATCTGCAGTGAAGAGAATCAGCGCATTACAACTTTATCAATTAGAGATTTTAAAAGAACTAGAAAAGGACATTCCTGAATAAACTTTGGACTCAGCTGCGAAACGTTTTTCCATGGTATTAGTTGTAGTTTGTGGAAGTTAGAGCTTGTCTTCAAAAAAGAGCAACTTCCGGCGCCGACAGAGATGGCCGCCTCGCTTCGCGTTCCTAGGAAACTATGCAGTTTTTTTTTTTACGTGTTATTTCTTACATTAGTACCCCAGGTCATCTTAGGTTTCATTTACATACAGTCGAGAAGAACTACTGAATATAAGATCAGCGTCAACTCACCATCAGTACGACCAAGAATATGTTTTTCGCGATGCGGATCCTGTGTTCTGCCTTACAAACAGGACAACGGAGTGGATCCTATGCAGCGACCCAAAAAAACGACTCCGAAAGAGAGGGAAACGAGGCGGTCTTCTGGTCAGACTCCGGAGACGGGCACACCGTGCACCACTCCCTAGCATTCTTCTTGCCAATGTCCAGTCTCTTGACAACAAGGTTGATGAAATCCGAGCAAGGGTAGCATTCCAGAGGGACATCAGAGACTGTAACGTTCTTTGCTTCACGGAAACAGCTCACTGGAGAGACGCTATCCGAAGCGGTGCAGCCAACGGGTTTCTCCATGCATCGCGCCGACAGAAACAAACATCTTTCTGGTAAGAAGAGGGGCGGGGGCGTATGCCTTATGGCCAATGTGACATGGTGTGATGAAAGAAACATACAGGAACTCAAATCCTTCTGTTCACCTGATTTTAGAATTCCTCACAATCAAATGTAGACCGCATCATCTACCAAGAGAATTCTCTTCGATTATAATCACAGCCGTATATATCCCCCCCAAGCAGACACATCGATGGCTCTGAACGAACTTTATTTAACTCTCTGCAAACTGGAAACGATTTATCCGGAGGCTGCATTCATTGTAGCTGGGGATTTTAACAAGGCTAATCTGAAAACAAGACTCCCTAAATTTTATCAGCATATCGATTGCGCAACCAGGGGTGGAAAGACCTTGGATCATTGTTACTCTAACTTCCGCGACGCATATAAGGCCCTGCCCCGCCCCCCTTTCGGAAAAGCTGACCACGACTCCATTTTGTTGATCCCCGCCTACAGACAGAAACTAAAACAAGAGGCTCCCACGCTGAGGTCTGTCCAACGCTCGTCCGACCAAGCTGACTCCACACTCCAAGACTGCTTCCATCACGTGGACTGGGAGATGTTTCGTATTGCGTCAGATAACAACATTGACGAATACGCTGATTCGGTGTGCGAGTTCATTAGAACGTGCGTTGAAGATGTCGTTCCCATAGCAACGATTAAATCATTCCCTAACCAGAAACCGTGGATTGATGGCAGCATTCGTGTGAAACTGAAAGCGCGAACCACTGCTTTTAATCAGGGCAAGGTGTCTGGTAACATGACTGAATACAAACAGTGCAGCTATTCCCTCCGCAAGGCTATCAAACAAGCTAAGCGCCAGTACAGAGACAAAGTAGAATCTCAATTCAATGGCTCAGACACAAGAGGCATGTGGCAGGGTCTACAGTCAATCACGGACTACAGGAAGAAATCCAGCCCAGTCACGGACCAGGATGTCTTGCTCCCAGGCAGACTAAATAACTTTTTTGCCCGCTTTGAGGACAATACAGTGCCACTGACACGGCCTGCAACGAAAACATGCGGTCTCTCCTTCGACTACCAAACGACTACCAAACGTAGCACTCACATCCGTCATCATGAAGTGCTTTGAGAGACTAGTCAAGGACCATATCACCTCCACCCTACCTGACACCCTAGACCCACTCCAATTTGCTTACCGCCCAAATAGGTCCACAGACGATGCAATCTCAACCACACTGCCCTAACCCATCTGGACAAGAGGAATACCTATGTGAGAATGCTGTTCATCGACTACAGCTCGGCATTCAACACCATAGTACCCTCCAAGCTCGTCATCAAGCTCGAGACCCTGTGTCTCGACCCCGCCCTGTGCAACTGGGTACTGGACTTCCTGACGGGAAGGTATCTGTGACCAACAGATGCATATCTGTATCCCCAGTCATGTGAAAACCATAAATTAGGGCCTTATGAATTCATTTCAATTGAGTGAATTCCTTATTTGAACTGTAACTCAGTAAAATCTTTTAAAATTGTTGCATGTTGAATTTACATTTTTGTTTAGTGTAAATCACCTTAAAGTTGGATTTAAAAAAATATCACCACTGAGCAAGCAGCAGGGGGGAAATAGGCCATTAGCCTTTGAATTTGCATAAAATATCAGACAATTACAATAATATAATGTATTATTAGTGGGCTTGAAATTAAAAAGTGTCATTACACAATTGATCAAAGTGCCTAGTTGATGTAGGCTATTCAATGAAGTCACTTCCTTTTTAGCAATACTATACTGGCCAAGACCGCAAATTGAATGATAACCCATCCTAATATATATAGTTGCAATTTCATCTGACAACGCAGATCACATTGGCACGAATTGACATCGTATCGGTCCATTTATTATTACTGACGAAAGAAAATGGACTGAAACAGGTCATTATGCTCATTTTCCTTTGCAATGCAGAATGTTTTAAAACGTTTTCTGTTGTGTATTCCCTACTGAATATGACGACCCTGATCAAACTAGGCAGGACGGCATTGTCACACTACAACACTACAAAACAATAAACTAAACGTGAATAACCGAAACAGTACTGTGTGGTGAAACAAACACAGACACGGAAACAATCACCCACAAAGTACCCACAGAATATGGCTGCCTAAATATGGTTCCCAATCAGAGACAACGATAGACAGCTGCCTCTAATTGAGAACCAATCTAGGCAACCATAGATATACAATATACCTAGAAAGGAAACAGCCCCATAAACATACAAAACCCCTAGACAAGACTAAAAACACATACATCACCCATGTCACACCCTGACCTAACCAAAATAACAAGGAAAACAAAGAATACTAAGGTCAGGGTGTGACAGGCATGAACATCTTTAAATGAAACAAGTTGTTTTAAATAGGCTACGTCACACTTACAGGCACCATTTCATGGGCACATAATATTAAAACAACACAGATTATGGAGGGTTTTACGCACATAAACCTTTCACAGTAGCTAGACAAAGATCCAATATAAAGAGAAAGGGAGAATGTCCACTCAGCATTATACTGCTCCTAAATAGGCTTGTTTTATGAACATAAATCGGAACTATCTTACAGATCAGAATGCATCCAGACATCTCCAGAAGTTCCAGTGTGCCACGGACATTATCACCATCAAACCAGGAAGGTAAATCATTTTAATAAATTTGGTTGCAATATAGTTAAAATGAAAAACAAGCAATCATGTAAAATGTAATGATATAAAATCGGCAAGATAAAAATACAAATTGCTGTTGAACCAGCCTTCAATATAATTGAGAGGGGAGGCTATGCTTGGTTTTTAATCAAATACAACGAAATGGGAAATAAACTGTTTATGTTTCTAAATACGAAGTATAAAAAGGCACTCACAGCACATTAGGCTCCTCTTTGTTCCATGCCCTTATGTGACCCGTTTCAAGAAGCTAGGTGTATGTCGCATGTCACTACTTCAAAGGAGAGGCATTGAATGTTTCTAAAAATGTTATCAAGATACATTTGTTCGGAGAAATGCCTTCTGGAACATGTAAACTTTAATGTGCCTTAATAACAAACTTGTATGCCATCTGTAAATACAATTACAATTGATAAATTACGAGCCTAGTTGGCTAGCCATGGAAAAATACAACTTTCCCACTAGTCATGATTGACTGAGATAATGTGTGGGCTGGACATGCCGAGAAATGAGTTTGGATTGGTCTGCCATATAGCACGCTTCTGTCTATTTGAGCTGGTCAGTATGTAGGTAATCTTGTCTAACACAGCTTTTTTTTCAAAGGTATCGTGTAGTAAAACTGCATTAAGTGGTGCTCTCCACTTTCTGGAGGACCATGTTCTGAAATCAGTGGATTTCGAGTATGTTATCTAATGAAATGGAGAAAACACCTGTCTCCGGATTACATCTTCAAACTAAGGGCAATCATGACATCCGACAGGAGACGCATCCATCCATGAATGATGTATATGGGTAAGATATCTAGAAATGTAGCTAGCTAGACTGTTACACATTTCATTTCAAGTTAAAGTGCACTGTTAGCTAGCTAGTTAACGTTAGCTGGCTGGCTGGCTAGCTAACATTACGTGTATGATCTTATTATTCGTATTTCAGAGCAATTTGTTTGGCTAGCTATAGCCTAATGTTAGCTAGCTAACATTGAACCTAGTCGGTTAGCTACCTGAAGATTCAGGCAGGGTAGTAACATCATGAGTTGGGATTACGGATCATTGTTTACCTAGCAAGCTAGCTAACGTTACGTGTATAATATTATTATCCGTATCTCAGAGCCATTTGCTTGGCTAGCTATAGCCTAATGTTAGCAAGCTAACATTGAATCTGGTTGGTTAGCTACCTGCTGATTCATCATTAGTTGGGATTATGGTTCATTGTTTACCTAGCTAGCTACATGTCTTAACAAAAGACTCCACTATGCAAGTAACCATTTCGGGTGCATTTGTATATTCAGCCTGGTCATCCACTCTCGTCTGAGTGTGCCAGAGCACAGAATAACTCGTGAATATATGAATGCTCAACACCCGTGGAATATGGCCGGTGTCAGTAAACGTTGGCAAAAAAACGTAATTAAATTGTTGCCAGCAGCACAGTTACAGTCACCAACGCTCTGGATAACATGAAAACATCCTAACCAGCTCTGCTAGGGCGAGTAAAATTGTCCGAGTGGGGTGTTCTCTCATTATGTGTCTGGAAGTAGCTAGCAAGCTAGCCAATGTTAGCCAGTTAACTTAACTTGGGTGCTTGACTGCTGTTGTGAGGTCCAGAACGTTCAGATCAACCCTACTCATCGGCCAGAGCGTCCTGTGTGCGCTCTGAACCCGAAACGCTCTGAATTTACCAAAGGACAATCTGACAACACAGTTGCAGTCACCAACGCTCTGGATTAGAGGTCGACCGATTATGATTTTTCAAAGCAAACCGATACTGATTATTTGAGGAACAAAAAAAGCCGATACCGATTAATCAGCAGATTTTTTTGTAATAATGACAATTACAACAATACTGAATGAACACTTATTTTAACTTAGTATTATACATCAATAAAATCAATTTAGCCTCAAATAAATAATGAAACATGTTCAATTTGGTTTAAATAATGCAAAAACAAAGTGTTGGAGAAGTAAAAGTGCAATATGTGCCATGTAAGAAAGCTAACGTTTAAGTTCCTTGCTCAGAACATGAGAACATATGAAAGCTGGTGGTTCCTTTTAACATGACTCTTCAATATTCCCAAGTAATAGGTTTTAGGTTGTAGTTATTATAGGAATTATAGGACTTTTTCCTCTCTAGACCATTTGTATTTCATTAACCTTTTTGGATGTTGGATGTTCTTATAGGCACTTTAGTACTGCCAGTGTAACAGTATAGCTTCCGTCCCTCTCCCCGCTCCTACCTGGGCTTGAACCAGGAACACATTGACAACAGCCACCCTCGAAGCAGCGTTACCCATGCAGAGCAAAGGGAAACAACCACTCCAAGTCTCAGAGCGAGTGACGTTTGAAACGCTATTAGCGCGCACCCCGCTAACTAGCTAGCCATTTCACATCGGTTACACCAGCCTAATCTCGGGAGTTGATAAGCATTGCGCTGTTTGACTTCAAGCCTAAAGCACAACGAAGAGCTGCTGGCAAAACGCACAAAAGTGCTGTTTGACACCTGCATTGCTTGCTGTTTGGGGTTTTAGGCTGGGTTTCTGTACAGCACTTTGAGATATCAGCTGATGTACGAAGGGCTATATAAATAAATTTGATTTGATTTGATTTGATTTGAATGAATGCTTACGAGCCTGCTGGTGCCTACCACCGCTCCGTCAGACTGCTCTATCAAATCATAGACTTAGTTATAACATAATAACACACAGAAATACGAGCCTTAGGTCATTAATATGGCCAAATCCGGAAACTATCATCTCGAAAACAAGACATTTATTCTTTCAGTGAAATACGGACCCATTACGTATTTTATCTAACGGGTGGCATCCATAAGTCTAAATATTCCTGTTACATTACACAACCTTCAATGTTATGTCATAATTACGTAAAAAATCTGGCAAATTAGGAGGCCCAAACTGTTGCATATACACAGACTCTGCTTGCAATGAACGCAAGAGAAGTGACACAAATTTCACCTGGTTAATATTGCCTGCTAACCTAGATTTCTTTTATCCAAATATGCAGGTTTAAAAATATATACTTCTGTGTATTGATTTTAAGAAATGCATTGATGTTTATGGTTAGGTACACATTGGAGCAACGACAGTCCTTTTTCGTGAATACGCACTGCATCGATTGTATGCAACGCAGGACCCGCTAGATAAACTAGTAGTATCAACCATGTGTAGTTAACTAGTGATTCTGATTGTTTTTTATAAGTTTAATGCTAGCTAGTAACTTACCTTGGCTTACTGCATTAGCGTAACAGGCAGACTCCTCGTGGAGTGCAATGTAATCAGGTGGTTAGAGCGTTGGACTAGTTAATTAAGGTTGCCAGATTGAATCCCCGAGCTGACAAGGTAAAAATCTGTCATTCTGCCCCTGAACGAGGCAGTTAACCCACCATTCCTAGGCCATCATTGAAAATAAGAATGTGTTCTTAACTGACTTGCCTAGTTAACCTCTCTGGGATATGTGGGACGGTAGCGTCCCACCTGGCAAAAAGCCAAATAAATTACTATAAAAATCAATCTTTCATGAAACCACACATGCAAGATAGCAAATTAAAGCTACACTTGTTGTGAATCCAGCCAACATGTCAGATTTCAAAAAGGCTTTTCGGCGAAAGCAATTGATGCTATTATCTGAGGATAGCACCATAAACAAAGAGAGAAAAGCATATTTCAAACCTGCAGGCGCGACACAAAACGCAGGAATAAAAATATAATTCATGCCTTGCCTTTAACGAGCTTCTTTTGTTGGCACTCCAATATGTCCCATAAACATCACAATGGTCCCTTTGTTCGATTAATTCCGTCGATATATATCCAAAATGTTAATTTATTTGGTGTGTTTGATCCAGAAAAACACTGGTTCCAACTTGCGCAACGTGACTACAAAATATCTCAAAAGTTACCTGTGCCAAAACATTTCAAACTACTTTTGTAATACAACTTTAGGTAGAAGACGGGATGATCTGTGTTCAATACAGGAGGAAAACAAACTGCAGCATGCTTTCTGGTCACGTGCCTCTATCTAACAGTACACTTCAAGTTATCCTCGTTCGAGATGGCCGTACTTCTTCATTACACAAAGGAAAAACCTCAACCAATTTCTAAAGACGTTTGACATCCAGTGGAAGCGATAGGAACTGCAAGAAGGTCCCTTAGAAATATGGATTCCCAATGAAATCTCATTGAAAAGAGTGACCTCATAAAAAAAAAATCTGAATGGTTTGTCCTCGGGGTTTCGCCTGCTACATAAGTTCTGTTATACTCACAGACATGATTCAAACAGTTTTAGAAACGTCAAGAGTGTTTTTTATCCGAATCTACTAATAATATGCAAATCTTATCTTCTGGGGATGAGTAGCAGGCAGTTGAATTTGGGCATGCATTTCATCTGGACGCGAAAATACTGCCCCGTCACCAAGACGTTAAATAAAGATTAAATAAAGTGGTAAAAAAAAAAAAAAAATTTACATTAAAAAAATTAAAATAAATTTTAAAAAAAATCGGACAAATCGGTGTCCAAAAATACTGATTTCCGATTGTTATGGAAACTTGAAATCGGCCCTAATTAATCAGCCATTCCGATTAAATCGGTCGACCTCTACTCTGGATAACATAACAGCCTAACCAGCTCTGCTAGGGTGAGTAATGTTAGGTGAGCTGTTCTCTCTCACTTAGATGTCTGGAAGTAGCTAGCAAGTCAGCTTGGGTGCTTGACTGCTCTTAGTACAGAATGCTTGGATCAACCCTTAAAGAGATGGGTGGGGCATAGGCTTAAGAGGGTGTGAACGATGTTGAATGGGTGTAGAAAAAGAAGGGCTCTCCAGTAGTAGTATCAAAATATTCATATTCAAATATTAATTTTCTCAAAAGTGAGTTTACCAAAGTTTATCAACTTTCAAAGCAGGATTACTTTCCCATTGTTCCTCAACTGTAGTGTATTATATACCATTTTGTAGCTCTGAGTCTCTACTTTTATCCAATGTATAACAAAAAAACATTCAAATGTTGCTACGTAGGACCGGATACAGATGGTGGGTCACATATGGGCACTGTGATTCACGGTTGGATAGGTTTCGTATCCGCTGTCAAAATTCATGCCATAACCAACTGCGTTACCGCTAAAACCAGCTTTTGGTTGGTCTTAAATATCAGCGCTGCCTGAAATGAGCACTTTGGATCATGTTTTTAAGGACAAACCTCAAACATTTCCACCACGCCCATCTCAGCGCAAGCAAGCTAATAGAAGACAGGTAAATTGCCAAACCTGGCTTTAGGGCTGGAAAATGCCAGTGCGCCAGTTTTTACATTACAAAATATCAAACTAATGTGTGTTTGACATGAGCGCCACCTTAAAGCCAGACGAAAATTGAGCCTACAGCCAACCAACACGAGCACCAACATTCTGGTCAGAGACAACGCACACCTGACTTCTTTGCAAGGTCAATATGTACTTTACATGCCCAGCAAAAAAAAAAGAGAAACCAATCGAGGAAAATAGACAAAACGCACACGCTGGGTAATGTACAGGTTATGAAAAACCTAATGTAAAAGTCAAAAGACACTTTTCTCCTCAGAAGGCACTCCCTGGCATAGCTAGCTCCTCTTTTGCAACCATAGCTCTCCTCCCCCGACCTAACAGAACAGGCTACTCTGTCAATGCAGAGACTGCATATCACACTAATGAGAAAGGAGGGAAAGAAAATGAGAGAGAAGGATGGATGGAGGACAGAGCAGGGTGTGGGTGAGTCCTATCACGAAGCTCAGTCAGCAGCACTTCATCTATGACCTCATGGTTCTGCATTCAATAACGTAGGCTGGGTGAGTGTGTGACTGGGTCATGAACAGAAGGGTTGAGCAGACACACAGACCATTACAGATAGACACAAACTATATAGCTAGCTTAGCCGTAAACATTGCATTTGTTCAACCAATGGGAGAAAAAGGATGGCTATGATTATTCTACCAGATGATACCTGGAACACACAGCATAAATTGAGTATACACACAGAGGGCACATAACCCTAGTGGAGTGCTTTAAATGCAGACTACAATACAAAGCACTAGACTTGGGCAGATATGAAAAGACAGTAATTTGTTGAATCAGTAGACTTGAAATACCTCGCCCACAATCAAAATAATGACTAATAAATAATACACTGACTACTTTCAGGTACACCCACAAGAAGAGGACCTGAAAGACACACAGACACATACTTCCTGGCCTGTCATAATGCATGCTGCATATTCTACCGATAAATAGCTAGCAGGACAGTACTGTTCGAAAACAAGTGACCATCATTATATGATAGGTGTGGGTGTGAAGGGAACTACCTCCTCGTCATCGCTGGACAGTCGCTGGTACTCGGCTGTCTCTCCCATGTTGAGATCAAATGCCGCCTGTCTGACGGTCAATCTGTCAGCTCTCCAATTGCCTCAGCCTACCCCTCCAGTATGTGTTTACGTCAACCGATACAGATATTCCTGTTTGTAGTACAGTGTAGGGATTCTAGGGAATAGGGATGCCTCTTTAGTACACCTAGTCCGTCTTGGTTTGAGACACATTCACCAATCCAGTGTGTGTTCTGGTGAACAACAGATGAGGCTATTCCTCTTAGCAGCGGCTGGTCAAAGATATTCCCTTTTTCCTTTCTGTAGACAGAGGCCAATTCCTGGTTTGGGTCGCAGTCAAAGGAGGATGTTGTGGTCAGCCAGTCATAACAAGTGACCAAGTTCTTTGGTTAGGTACATTTAGAAGGATAGGAACAAGGTAGGAGTGTCCTCTTCACAATGGACATAGGCCATTCCTCTGGGAATGCATTGGCTGGTTGAGTCAGGTTCTGTGGAGGGGTTTTCTATATGCGAATGCAGAAGGATTCAGCTCTTTTGTTGATTTGTGTTGAAGGTAGCCTTTAAGAGAGTAGGTGTCAAAGAGTGACAGATCCCTGTTAATTTCTGTCTCGCCTAGTGGTAATGACCTTCCAGTTCTGCTCTCGCTCCCTTGCACTCCTCCCTCATCCCTCTATCACAGGCTGTCACCGTCTCTCTCACACGCCGCTCCTTCCTTCGTTCTGCCTCAGTGCTGATGCATGCTGCACTCGTTCAGCGATGCACCTCTCTCTCATTATATTATGGTGGCTTTAGAAAACAAGAGGATGTAGAATGAGTCTTTTACCCAAGGGCTGTTTTTTATTTCACTGTTTTTTTCCTCCATCCTTCTTCCCTTGTTTTTGAACAGCTGTCCACTTCGACCAGCAACTTGGCACACACAGAGAGAGACAGAGAGAGAGAGAATCTGGGTGTTTTTTGGTGCCGTTTTCAACGAACTCCCTGATTGCTCCGTTGAAGCCGACAGTTAATCCCTTGTTATTATATTTTTTCTATTTCCTTCAATCCTTTTTTCCTCACAATGTTTTGGGGATCCCAGCTGGTCGGTGATTTGGTGAGTGGTCGCCTCCCCACCACCACGGCAATAACAGAACTCCCCCTTCTTGGTCGTCACAGTGATCTCCAGTCAGCGGTGGTCCTGAGAGCAGCAGCCAATGAGGTGGCAGGAGGCCGACGAGGGCGGCGGCAGGCACTGATGAGGAGCACTAATCTTCCCCGGAGAGGGAGATAAACACAGCCACGATGGGTGGTGTGTGTGTGTGCGTAGAAAGCACCTCTCCACTATGGGAGGGGAGGGAGAGTACATCTGGAGGCTAGCTGAGCAGACATCTGGATGAAGGGGGTAGTAGAGCAAGAACGAACGTGAAAAAAATTAGAACAAGAAGCAGAAACAGCTTCTGCGCGCCCACTGATTCTCTCTCCGCAGTCTAAATTTGACGGCAGAGTCATGGTCTCGATGGCACTGACAAATGTATTAGCACTGCGATTGTTGATCATCTCTCTCCCCCCTCTCTATGTTTGGCCGGTCCAGTCCAGTCCGGTTCCTGTCCTGGGGCCTGCTATTCGCAGCCTGCTGAGCAGGCTTAATGCTCTCATCCCCTCTCCAGCTCCGTTGCTAAATCTGTACCCTCCTGGTCCTGTACAGCGAGCAAATACTGTACACACACACACACACACACACACACACACACACACACACACACACACACACACACACACACACGGAGGAAGACACAAACATACTGTACAGGCATCATCACCTACATAGTTGTGTCCTCTGCTCCTGTGACTTTTCTGGGCGCTGCAATTAATCAAGATATTGGGCAAATGATGTTGATTCATTGACTTCCCTCCCATTTAATGGTGCTTGAAGCTTTGTATGTCTAAGAAAATATTTAGTAGAAATTATTGCAAACAACTCACACTACACACAGTTTTACAGACTTGGGACTAGAGGAATGCCCCATTCCAACCCCTATCCCCTTCATGTATGTTAGGGTTGGGGTAGGGTCCAGGAGTCAATTAAGAATTTATTACAATTTCTTTAAACAAGACTTTCTTCTACAAGTTGCTCGGCAAGGTTAAAACAGAAGGTCCAATCAGTTCCAGATTCAAGTCCAAAAACACACAGATAAGAACGGTAACCTGCCGACTCTTCACCCATGCTCCATCCTCTCCTTCTCTTTTTCTCTCCCAAACGAGAGGCTTTGTTGTCCCTGTCCTTGCAATATGCTGTTGTGGGCTCTCCCACCCCCTCTCGCAGCTCAATCCGTAATCACACATTTTCAGTGGGCTTAAACCTCCCTGCCTTGCTTGACTTCTTGCTCATCCCTCTCTCCATCCTCCCTCATTCTTTCTCTATTGAAGCAGTGGCGTCCATAGAGCTGTAATTCATAGATAAATTGCTGTTCCTCTCCCCCTCTTTCAGTCTATACTCATCTACTCCTTTTGATAAAGGTGGATATCCCATGCTGATGAGTTTCTATAGTGAGATTTGTTACTTTATTCTGTAATTATGTCCACCATGATCTGTGTGTATATTCAACATAACACAAATAAAACTATGATCTATAAATATAGCAAAACATTTAGTAAATTAAACCATAATCCGTAAATGTAAAAATATTTCACAAATACTCACCATATATTTAATGACTTTTCATTTATACATTTGTAAAGAATTTGTAAAGAAAAATCTTTAAAACATAATTCTACTGTGTGTGTAGGCCAGTGAAACAAAATCGAAATTTAATCCATCTGAAATTCAGGCTGTAACAACAAAATGTGAAAAAGGTAAAAGTGTGTGAATACATTCTAAAAAGGCACTGTAGGCCTATTCCTGATCTGACACATCTGCATGTCATATTCAGCATTCAAACGTTTGTAAAATGGTTTGCGCAATATCATTTTTCTGTGTGAAAGAATATCCTAACAAATGACATTGGTTGTCAATTGCGCAGTTGACAATTATGTTTTACCGGAAAGTAGCATAAGCTACCACCGGAGACACAACTTTCATCTGGCTATAGGTAGGCTACATGCTCATCAACATTTTATTTTGAATGTTCAGGTTCGCTATCAGCAGTAGTTTAGGTAGTTTTGCTTGAGAGAAAAAAAACATAATATGGTAGTTTTTCCATATACAGGGTAAAGTTGATCATTTCATAATGAAGACAGCGATCACTTTAGCTACCTGCACTGCATGGTCAATGCGGGAGAAGAGAAGCTCACTCCCAATCCGTCAAAACTTGCAAGCGGTCTAAATGATTTGATTATGACACCAGGGTGAAATCCAAAGTTATGCTATATATTAATATTGATACATTACAAGTGAACACAAAAATGACAAAATAATTAGTGGGTGAATAGAGATCCACAAGCACTTTTTGAATGCACATTCCACAGTTGTTAATGTCAGGGATTTCTAAACATTTACTCACAAATCATTCTACATTTCATTTGTGAGCCATGTTTAATATACACTACATGACCAAATGTATGTTGTCCACAATGTTGGTACCCTTTGCTGGTATAACAGCCACCACTCTTCTGCGAAGGCTTTCCACTAGATGTTGGAACATTGCTGCAGGGACTTGCTTCCATTCAGCCACAAGAGCATTAGTGAGGCCGGGCACTGATATTGGGCGAGTGAGGCCTGGCTCGGAGTCGGCGTTCCAATTAATCTCAAAAGGTGTTCGATGGGGTTGAGGTCAGGGCTCTGTGCAGGCCAACAAACCCTTTCTGTGTGGACCTTGCTTTGTGCAAGGTGTCCATTGTCATGCTGAACCAGGAAAGGGCCTTCCACAAACTGTTGCCACAAAGTTGGAAGCAGAGTTATATAATGTCATTGTGTACTGTAGTGTTAAGATTTTCCTTCACTGGAACCAAGGGGCCTAGCCCAAACCATGAAAAAACAGCCCCAAACCATTATTCCTCCACTTCCTCCAAACTTTTCAGCTGGCACTATGCATTGGGGCAGGTAGCGTTCTCCTGGCATCTGCCAAACACGATTTGTACGTCGGACTGCCAGATGGTAAAACGTGATTCATCACTCTAGAGAACACGTTTCCACTGCTCCAGTGTCCAAAGGCGGCCAGCTTTACACCACTCGAGCCGACGCTTGGCATTGCACATGGTGATCTTAGGCTTACGTGTGGCTGCCCGGCCATGGAAACCCATTACATGACGCTCCCGAGGAACAGTTATTGTGCTGACCTTGCTTCCAGAAACAGTTTGGAACTTGGTAGTGAGTGTTGCAACTCTTCAGCACTCGGCGGTCCCGTTCTGTGATCTTGTGTGACCTACCACTTCCTGGCTGAGCCAAACAACTACCTCTTTCCCAACTGTATTTAATTTTTATTTATTTATTTATTTATTTTGCTCCTTTGCAACCCATTATTTTTATTTCTACTTTGCACATTCTTCCATTGCAAAACTACCATTCCAGTGTTTTACTTACTATATTGTATTTACTTTGCCACCATGGCCTTTTTTGCCTTTACCTCCCTTCTCACCTCATTTGCTCACATTGTATATAGACTTGTTTATACTGTATTATTGACTGTATGTTTGTTTTACTCCATGTGTAACTCTGTGTCGTTGTATCTGTCGAACTGCTTTGCTTTATCTTGGCCAGGTCGCAATTGTAAATGAGAACTTGTTCTCAACTTGCCTACCTGGTTAAATAAAGGTAAAATAAATCAATAAAATAAATAAATTGTTGCTCCTAGATGTTTCCACTTCACAATAACAGCACTTAGTTGACCGGGGCAGCTCTAGCATTGCAGAAATTTTACAAACTGTCTTGTTGGAAAGGTGGCATCCTCAGCTCCGTTGAAAGTCACTGAGCTCTTCAGTAAGGCCAGTCTACTGCCAATGTTTGTCTATGGAGATTACATGGCTGTGTGCTCGATTTTATACACCTGTCAGCAACGGGTGTGGCTGAAATCGCCAAATCCACTCATTTAAAGAGGTGTCCACATACTTTTGGATAGTGTATTTAAAGATCATGAGTGAATTTGTGACTTAAGGTGAATATAGGTGAAATATTTTTACATATTATGGTTTTATTTATAAAATGTGTATATATTCACAGATCATAGTTATATTTGTGACTTATGTTGATTGCACACAGAGATTGTGGTAGACAGAATAAAGAAACATCTCACTCCATGGGTTTCTCAACTCACATTCAATCTGTTATCGCTCTCTCTCTCACTTCTGACACATTTCTTTACTCAGTCGCTCATAAACACACACACACACACACACACACACACACACACACACCAGATGGCTGCAGGATCAACAGCAATGTCATTAAACACCCACCCCCCCAGATCTCTTTACCCTCATTCTCACATCAGCACCAGCACTTATCCCTCCAGGAAGCATACAATACTGAGACAAAAACATAGTGGGGGAGAGAATAAGAGAGAGAAAGAGGTATAAGTGGAGGAGAGTGCGAGAGACCGAGAAAAAAAAGAAAAATAGCGTAGGAGAGAGCATAAGGAAGTGGGGTGGCATGTGTGGGCCAAGGCCGGACCAGGCTGAGCTGAGCCGTGCTGGGTCACTGCCTCACTGATTAAGTTAACACGCTCCATTAATGGCCAAATCAGGTTTAGGATGTGGGGGTGGGGGGGGCTTTCTGGTTCCATTTGCCCGCCATTTTGTCTCAAAGTAGACATTTAGCCGAGGCCTGTTAAACATGTAGGCTTACGCCTTTTATTTCCCTGTCGCAGACAGGCTGGGGGTGTACGCTACCAATTGTATCATTCCGAACTCCGACATCACAGCTCATTTTGGCGGGAGCCACCCTTAATAAAGACATGGCTCCCAGTCCCACCAGTCTCTTTAAGACACTTAGTGGATAGACCGCAGGCACTACTGGGGTAAGCTTTAAATCAGCACTGCATGATATTCCCATGGTCTCCTCTCAAAAGCTTAGGGCTCATATAGTGGAAATCTAAAATCAGGGACTTGACTAAGTATGCTGCAGAAAGCCGACCGTGTCGCATGCAGGAAAGTATGTCAACGCCAGAATTTGTTTTACATACATACTTGATGCTAGCAGATGGTGCATCGTTATATTTGGCAGTTTGAAATGACATTTAGGGAAACACGGTTAGGGTGTGAGGGAAGTTCCTGAGGAGCCCCAAGAAGAATCAAAAGTCCTATCATCCTTTGGAGATCGTATCAGCTCTGTCCAGACCAATTCGATTCATACACACCCATGTACACTCACAACTCTGCTATGACAATTAGCCTACATCCTCTCTTAAACAATGAAATAGCCAGAGCGATCACAGTTGGGTGTATAAAGTAAACCTCTTTGGAACCATAGGACTCATCGCACTTGAGCTTCATTAAGTCATGCGGTAGAATCTGTCAAGCACAGTTAGTGGCTGAGTGACGTCTTATAGGTCAGGAAGACGACCAATATGCTGGTCGCCATGAGATGAACAGCAATACAGAATCCGAGATGATCACCCCCGCAGGCATCTGGGGAACTTTGTGAGTTTGGGAAACCGTGACCCAGATCTTAAGATGGCGCCACTATCCCATTTCCCTCTGAACTAACGTCTAGCCTTTAGGCGAGCATGTTAATGCAGACCAGCATTACTATCACGCTAGTGCACACCAGGAATACAGGAAGAGCCATTCAAGAACAACAGATCTACACCATTACAGTAACCACTGATCAGTGGCGACAAGTTAACTGCAAATTCAATGTGTGTGCCAACTTTTCCAGTGTAAGATCAACTGCTGTTGAATTAGTAGATGACTTCATCCTTGAGGGTGAAACCTCCAGACATGCTACTGTATGAATCCCATTTTAAAGAAGAGGTAGTAATGATTGCAATACTGTCCTACTAATATGTTAGATTTCCTGATTAAAGGAATTGAACTTCAAAAATTATACTGTCAAGGTGTTATACTTATGTGACCCACTGGATAGCAATATGGCGATAGCCCCAAGTTCTTTTGATTGCGGAACAATTATGGCTACAGTAAGACAGCCTTGAATTATAAACTATATAGGTTACGATGACAGGTGGATGTATAACAGCCAAGGATGTAGGCCTAATATTTCTGAAACAAAATTATACTTCTTTATCACAACAAATAATGACTGGTCATATCATATGACAGTTGATATTGTGAGCTTGGGGTAAAGATTGTTGATTTCTACTGCAGAGAATTATTTAGCTCGGTAGCTTTTCCATTTGATTACTGCTTTAGGCTAAAAGCCATAGCTTGCCAGTGGCAGGTCACTGGTAAAGCCAGACTCCCAGGCCATGTGCTAGCGGTCATATCTGAAAATAAATGTCCTTTTCTCCTCTTATATCCCCAGTCCCCACTATGTGTTGCAAAGCGGGAGACCGAAAGACAAGATAAATACTCTTGATATTAAGACGTGTTTCTCTGTAGGATCAAGAACAGGGGGTGATGTAGAAGCTTTGCAACAACTCAAAATGGCATTGGTGCCTTAACTTACTTTGAGGAAATAGTGTGTCAGTAGAAGCTACACAGCAAACCATCTAGGTGCTAGTTCTGTATAACAAGGATCCAGGCCTATGCGCTAACTCAGTGGTCACCAGTCGATCTCCAAGGCATTCCTAGTTGATCATTTCTGTTTAAAAATATATATATATTTTTTTGTATTCGTTTTGCGCTGTTGGCGGTAGGTACACTTGATTCAGCAGCCCTAGTGCCAGGAAGGCAAACTGTTTCCATTTTGAACCACTTCATGTGTGTGATGATAGAACTCCGCCTACCCAGCAGGCCCAGAGAGCAAATCAAGCCTACCTCTGGCCAATCAGGTAGCTCAGATCATGTCTGCACAGTTTCCTTCAAGCTGTAGACTGTAAAAAGAAGCCTCAAAGTTCAAATGCACAGCAAAGTTGATACTGTGAGATTTCAAAATGTTTAAAACCATGACTAGAGAGACTCAATGAATACAGCAAAGAGCTGCTGTTTGTGTAAGTTCATGTTTAAGTTGTTATTCAGCACTGTCAACACTTTGTTCAACACCTTTATAAGTGATAAAATGTGCTTTCTTCCTACTTCCACACGCTGCAACCAGCACTGCAGTTGCAATGAAGGGGTATAGCAAAGTGTTTCGATAAGCTTGCGTTATTATTAGTGTTTCTCTTTTTTAATATTGAGGAATATTTCACTTTTTCTGTTGATAGGAGTAACATGAATTGGTGCATGAGGGAGAAATAATTCAGTGCAACTTCAGTTTCGCCATCAGCTGGAAGACTGTGTCCCCTTTTCTCAGCGGAAGGAAGGGCGGAGGGATGGTCAGAGACAGCCACTATGCTGCCCCCTTCCCCTCAGACTGACCAGATGCAGTCCGTCAGTCCAGTTCAAAAATAAAAATAAATGTTTTACATTTATTATGCTCACAAGTAACACAACAATTGATCTATATCCAGGGTGATCATATATACTATATTTTTTAAATATAATTTCCAAAGAACAACATTGGCAGGGCAATTCAAGCATAGCCAATATGCAGTGATAATGCAATGGGCCTGTAGCCTACTTCAAACTTAATTGCTACAGAAATGTTTTTAATAATATGTTTCCATTTTTTTAAGTCATGCTTTAGCATTTTGACTCAGTGATCTTGACTCCGAAAAGGTTGGTTACCACTGCTGTAACTGTACTGAGCAGATCAAGTGCATTTCAAAGCATTTCAAGGTTCAATTAATTAAAACCCTGCCCCCAAAAAAAGTCAAAAATGTTGCTACAAAGCTCTATGATTTTGTATCCAAGAAGCACTTCCTTTTCTTTCTACTAGCTTTTAAAGGAATTGTTTAATGTTATCAGTGTGTTTCTATTATTGTAGCATTCTAAATGCCCTAACCAGAACTTGTTAAAATGCAAAAGCTGAGGTTAGGGTAGAAACCTACAGGTAAGTGCAACCAGCAGAAGTTATAGGGGAAAAATACCCACGGTGCAGTGATGGTACAAACCACCACAAACCATCAGTGCAGAAGAGTTCTGTGAACTATGGTTCCTCCCTTATTTACCCTCTGAGGGCTACTGGGTTTCGTGGAGAGCTGCCTGTATCATACTGAACGCAGCACTTGGCTGGACAGGGCGGGGGAGTCACCAGATCCAGATCCAAACACGAACACAACAAAGCCCTTTCATCATTCCTTTTCCTAGAAAGGCTTTTCCGCTTTGCTACAAAAGGAGGATGGGCTTCGGCATGGTGACTGAGAAAATCCCCAGGAAATACAAATGCATGTTCATGAGAGTCAGTGTGTGCATGTGTGATTTCATACCATATAGGCCTAATCCTTGCTCGCTTGCACCTTTCTAGGAAAGTGGGGTGACACGTTATGTTAAGAGGTCTTTACAGGGCTCTGGGTGGACGTGAGGGAATCAGTGAGAGGATTAGGAGGACAGGAGAGGGCGGGAGGCCAGGGCCCAGGCTGAACTCAAGGTCACAGTCTGAGGTATGGCCCAGTTGAACCTTTATTTAACCAGGCAAGTCAGTTTAGAACAAATGTTTATTTACACTGACGGCCTACCAAAAGGCCTCCTGCTGCGATTCAAAAAATTTAATAAAATAAATATAGGACAACACACACATCACGACAAGAGAAACACCACAATACTACATAAAGAGAGACCTAATACAACAACATATCATGGCAGAAGCACAGCATGGCAGCAGCACAGAGCATGGTACAAACACTATTGGGCACAGACAACAGAACAAGAAGGTAGAGACAACAATACATCACACAAAGCAGCCACAACTGTCAGTAAGAGTGTCCATGATTGAGTCTTTGAATGAAGAGATAAAATGGTATAGTTTGAGCGTTTTTTGCAGCTCGTTCCAGTCACTAGCTGCAGCAAACTGAAAAGAAGAGCGACCTGGGGATGTGTGTGCATTGGGGACCTTCAACAGAATGTGACTGGCAGAACGGGTGTTGTATGTGGAGGATGAGGGCTGCAGTAGGTATCTCAGAATAGGGGGGTGTGAGGCCTTAGAGGATTTTATAAATAAGCATCAACCAGTGAGTCTTGCGATGGGTACACAGAGATGACCAGTTTACAAAGTGCAGCGATGTGTCCTATAAGGAGCATTGGTGGCAAATCAGAAGGCCGAATGGTAAAGAACATCTAGCCGCTCGAGAGCACCCTTACCTGCTGATCTATATATTACGTCTAAGTAGTCTAGCATAGACAGGATGGTCATCTGAATCAGGGTTAGTTTGGCAGCTGGGGTGATAGAGGAGCGATTACGATAGAGGAAACCAAGTATAGATTTATCCTTAGCCTGCAGCTTTAATATGTGCTGAGAGAAGGACAGTGTACCATCTAGCCATACTCCCAGGTACTTGTATGAGGCAACTACCTCAAGCTCTAAACCCTCATAGGTAGTAATAACACCTGTGGGGAGAGGGGCATTCTTCTTACTAAACCAGGAGCTACAAGCTGCCAGCCAGCTATGTGGCCTATCCCTGCACAGAGCAAGGTGCTTAGTGAGGAGGAAGAGAAAGGTTCAAAGTCTGGTCATAACACCAACCCCAAAAAACTGGTGCTTCCAAATAATCATTGCCTCAGTTCTCCAGTCTATCATTGACATCCCATAAAAAAACATTATCAAAAATAAACGCTAATAGGCTAGTAGGCCTGTTCGTATGAAACGAATTAGAGGGCTGATAGCTGCATCTGGGTTGAGTTTCTTTTAACGGCCTCACCAGTATAAATCCACTTTTTAGAGCTGAAAGACAATGTCCAGAACTTCCCATATTTAAGTAAATAAGTAATCGTTTTAGTGAAAATATGATATACAGTGCATTCCGAAAGTTCAGACCACTTGACATTTTTCACATTTTGTTATGTAGCAGCCTTATCCATCAATTGCTTGTTTTCCTCATCAAACTACACACAATACCCCATAATGGCAAAGCAAAAACAGGTATAGAAATTGTTGCAAATGTACTTAACATTTACACAAGTATTCAGACCCTTTACTCAGTACTTTGTTAAAACACCTTTGGCAGCGATTACAGCCTCGAGTATTCATGGGTATGACGCTACAAGCTTGGCACACCTGTATTTGGAGAGTTTCTCCCAATCCTCTCTGCAGATCCTGTCAAGCTCTGTCAGTTTGGATGGGGGAGCGTCACTGCACACCTATTTCCAGGTCTCTCCAGAGATGTTCGATCAGGTTCAAGTCCAGGCTCTGGCTGGGTCACTCAAAGACATTCAGAGACTTCCGAAGCCACTCCCACAGCATAATGCTGCCACCACCGTGCATTCCCTAGGGATGGTGTCTGGTTTCCTCCAGATGTGACTCTTGGCATTCAGGACAAAAAGCTCAATCTTGGTTTCATTAGACCAGAGAACCTTGTTTCCCCGTGGTCTGAGATGTCCTTTAAGTGCCTTTTGACAAACTCCAAGCAGGCCTTCACTTTACTAACTAAGGAGTGGCTTCCATCTGGCCACTACCATAAAGGCCTGATTGGTGGAGTGCTGCAAAAATGGTTGTCCTTCTGGAAGGTTTCACCAACTCCACAGACAAACTCTGGAGCTCTGTCAGAGTGCCCATTGGGTTCTTAGTCACCTCCGTGACCAAGGCCCTTCTCCCCCTTTCGCTTAGTTGAGTGGGAGGCCCCGGTGCACCTCTTTCTATTCTGGTTAGGGAGAGCGTTCTGTGAAGGGAGTAGCACACAGCATTGTACAAAATCTCCCATTTCTTGGCAATTTCTCGCATGGAATAGCCTTAATTTCTCAGACTGACAAGTTTCAGAAGAAAGGTTTTTGTTTCTGGACATTTTGAGCCTGTAATCGAACCCACAAATGCTGATGCTCCGGATACTCAACTAGTCTAAATGCCAGTTTTATTGCTTCTTTAATCAGGACAACAGTTTTCAGCTGTGCTAACATATTTGCAAAAGGGTTTTCTAATGATCAATTAGCCTTTTAAAATGATAAACTTGGATTAGCTAACACAACATGCCATTGGAACACAGGAGTGATGGTTGCTGACAATGGGCCTCTGTACACCTATGTAGATATTCCATTAAACAATCTGCCGTTTCCAGCTACAATAGTCATTTACAACATTAATGTCTATACTGTATTTCTGATCAATTTGATGTTATTTTAATAGACAAAAAAAAGCTTTTCTTTCAAAAAAGGACATTTCTAAGGGACCTCAAACTTTTGAATGATATACACTATTATTATTTTTCAGCTGGTAATTTGTCAATTTTCACTTATTTTGAGCTGGTCTGTATTAAAAATATATGCACTGAGTGTACAAAACATTAAGGACACCTGCTCTTTCCATGACAGACTGACTAGATGAATCCAGGTGAAAGAAATGATCCCTTATTGATGTCACTTTATAAAAACACTTCAAATCAGTGTAGATGAAGGGGAGGAGACAGGTTAAAGAAGGATTTTTTTTAGCTTTGAGACATGGATTGTCCATTTGTGCCATTCAGAGGGTGAATGGGCAAGACAAAATATTGAAGTGCCTTTGAAAGGGGTATGGTAGTAAGTGCCAGGCGTACCAGTTTCTGTCAAGAACTGCAACACTCCTGGGTTTCACACTCAACAGTTTCACGTGGGTATTAAAAATGGTCCACCACCCAAAGTACATCCAGGCAATTTGACACAACTGTGGGAAGCATTGGAGTCAACATGGGGCAACATCCCTGTGGAATGCTTGATACCTTGTAGAGTCCATGCCCTGGCGAATCAACGCTGTTTAGGGCAAAAGAGGGGGGCGCAACTCAATATTAGGAAGGTGTTTTTAATGTTTTGTACTAAGTGTATATAATGACCATTTTATAAAATGGTATAATTGTGTGATATGATAGCATTTTGCAAACCTGCTCCATCGTCACCCCAAGATGAATGGTTTTGACCACTAAAGTTTTGCTTCACTACAGGCTCCACTGCTTTGATTGGTGTAACAACATTAGCTAGAAACCATGAGTTTCTTTCCATATAATGAAAAGGCACCTGCAAAAGAAAATTCAAGAAACTTAGTTACATGTCATTTGCAGCATGCATGATCATGAGCAAAGTCATTGTAGCCTATAATTTAACTTATCCTGCGAGAACCATGAGCTCGAACCTGACTTGGCTTTGCTGTACGACAGCCAAAGACTGCCAGCAGCCAACCAAACTTTGCACCTTGTCCATTACAATGTAGAAAAACGCATTTCAGCCATCTTATTCATCAATATTACCAGAGCTTACTCTTATTCTTCCTAACTATTTAATGGCAGATTCGCAGCCGTAAGTTATGGAAAATGCCCAAACTTGAGATAACAATAGATGGTGAAGTCAAAGATTTTGTGGTGACGGTTTCCATCTGTGGTGACGTTTTCCCTAAATCAATGCTTATAACAAATCTAGTTCTAGTACCAGCAAGAATCAGCTGGCTAATCTTTTGAATATGGTAGTTTTTTTTAAATCCAGCAACAATAGATAACATAATGCTAGCTAAATAAGGTTAGCAAGATAGCTACACAGAGTGGTCAGTGCACTATTTGTTGATGTTCATCAACTCCACGTGGAAATACCCACACCCATGAATATGTTTAAGTAGCCTTTGTCATTCCTTGGAGGTGGAACCTAAACATGCATTTCATCTCACTTTACGCTGAAGGAATTAAAAGAACAATAGCTTTGACTGAGTTGGAACTTGTTTTGTTCCATAGGCTATAACATGAAAATGACAAAGATAGGGGCCAAAAAAATCCCCCAGAGGTTTGCATGATTACCCGAGCAAATGTCCCAAAGCTGTTGGGGTTTGATGGCATATCATGGATTCAGTTTCTCTAGCAGCTAAAAACTGCTGCACGGGCACACACAGCATCACACACAGCTTGACCTTCAGCCTGACACATTTGTTTGGCTTATTCTGCTGCCACCACTGTCCCTCCAGCTAGCCTCCTCAGTCCCACCCCTTATCATACCATCACATCAACGACAAATAACCTACGTTAACCTCAATATGGGCAGCCACTTCCGTTGAATTCAGTAGGATGCACCGTCACTTGTGACTTGTCAAAATTGAATAACAATAATTCTAGAGGGTTAAAAGCTTTTTGCTTTTAGACATCTAGGCAGGTGGAGGTGGTGGATTAGGGCAGTATTTTCTTGACTCATGCACTCTATGACCTGGGAGAGGTAAGTAAGTAAGTAAGTAATATCATGCTCTAGATTAACAATAGATTAATCTTCTAATAAGAACGTGATTTGAAACAGGGAGTACAGTAGAGTACAACGTTATGGAGTTTTCAGATATTTAGATATTGTGTAGAGAACAGTCCTCACTGACATGTATTTATTTTATTTAACCTTTATTTAACTAAGTCAGTCAGTTAAGAATAAATTCTTATTTACAATGACTGCCTACACCGTCCAAACCCGGACGACACTGAGCCAGTTGTGCGCCGCCCTATGGGACTCCCAAACAAGGCTGGTTGTGATACATCCTGGATTTTAACCAGGGACTGCAGTGACACCTCTTGCACTGAGATGCAGTGACTTAGACCCGCTGCGCCACCCGGGAGCCCTAAAGATGTGCCAAGCTTGTAGCGTCATACCCAAGAAGACTCGAGGCTGCTTTGTCATTATGGGGCAGTGTGTAGATTGATAATCCATTTTAGAATAAGGCTGTAACATATCAAAATGTAGAAAAGGCAAGGGGTCTGAATACTCTCCCAATTCACTATCAAGCCTTATTTTACTTGTTGATCTATTTCAGATCTGTGCTGCTGAGTTGGATGAAGGACGGGAGACGATCAAAGGAAGCCATTTTGGACTATCAAGAACCAACACCAGAAGTGTGTCGTATGCATGTGTGGGTGTTGCTGATGTGCTCTTTCAGAGATCGCATTGAATCACACCTGCAGTGAGTGGGATAGACTACACTGCCAATCTGGTCAATGTGTTACCTGCTCTTCCGGTGTTTTCCCAAGTTAAATAAAAAGGAAAAGATAAGAGAAGCAGCACATAACAACAGCCTGATGAACCAGAGAGTGAGAGGGGGGAAAGAGAAGATAGAAAATAGAAACTTTGAGGTGTGCCGAAGCAAGAAATGTACCCAAGACATGGAGATTGTGAGATAGAAAGATGAAGACTTGAGGTGGCAACACATGGAGAGAGAGAGAGAGAGTCTAGAAATAAGGGACATCTTAGAGAGGAGAGAAAAAAATAGATTACACGAGATTGAGATAAATGCAGTCTCCCACCTACTACAGGGCTGTCTGTGTTACTATTAATCGTACGTACGCTTATCAGACGCTCCATCTCCAGCACGTCCTTGATATGGTTCCGGTTGCCGTGAATCACGAGTATATGGGCAAGGTTAGTAACTAGTGGTGTTACTACAGCCTTCGGATAGCTTGTCTGACTGCATGCCAACGTGTGACAATGAGCTTAGAGCAGCTCAGCCCTCCCAGGGGGTCCTGGGGAACACATGTCACTGTCCAACTGACAAGAACTGTATTGAAGCCTTCCTAAAGCATACAACACATGGTGTGCGTCTGCCCAGTTATTGGCAAAAGATCTGATCTGACTGGTGAAAAGACCAATTAGTTGAAAAATCAGAATTGAGCTGCCTGTGTGTGGGCAGAGTAGAGTAGGATACATGAAAACATCTGTATGTGTGTTGGGGTAATTTCTCTCTTTAAGAACACCACACCACTGGGCCCCACACACTGTACTGTAAAACAAGTGGGCTATTATTCTTAACAGTATTTCATACCAGCAAAAAAAAAAAGTTGTTGAAAATGTAACCAATGTACCACAAACACAGTCCATAGGGGAGGAGGAACATTGAAAATGAGACAGCACCACCAACCTATAACTGGAGAACGCAAACGGCCTGCCCCGTTAAAAGGGCCACATGAACACGCTTTCGGACACGTTACTGACACCTGACATATATCCGGAATAGGCACACCGCATGTCCTTGACTGTGGTAAGGCGATAACTGTGTGTGCTTATGTGGGAGAGACAGGAGGCGGTTGGTAGAGCATGGTACTTGCAACGGCATGATAGTGGGTTCCATTCCCAGGACCACCCATATGTAAAATGTATGCATGCATGACTAAATCACTTTGGATAAAAGCATCTGCTAAAATGGCATATTATTACAGTGAGAGTGTGAACAAAAACACTGAATATGAGCTCAAATGGGGAAGGATGAAGGGAGAGGTATGTGCAGAAAGAGCAAGAAGGAACAGAAAAGTAGAGAATTTAAGAGAGAAAATAGTGTGAGGGACAGAGAGCGAGAGGCTTGGTTGGGGGGGAACGTGGCACCCAGATTAAAATAACACTCCCCCTGCCACCACCCACAAGGGCGCCTTCCTCTTACTTCTCTGCCGTCAGTCTGGGCCCCCCAGGCCCTCTCAACATTGAGACACACTTCACAAGAAGCACACTCGCTGCTATTCTTGGCCGGCCTCACACTCCTCCCCCCATTTACCCAAAGACTGTTGGTCTATCAGAGAAAAGAAGATCATAGCTGCTAAGTAGGGAGCATTCACAAATTTCCTGTACACACCTCTCAGGCAGTCCTCTTTAAACAGCAACAGTGAGCAGCAGACACCTGTTTGGGTGCATGGCTGGCCTGTATCTCATCTGAGTGGGAGCAAGGAACAGAGGAGCTCTTGTGTAGCCAAGCAGAGCTTGAGGGACTGACTCTTACCTCATCAGCTGAGCTGGCTCTGGAAACACCACTGTCATGCAGACATTTCAGCCAAAGAGAGAACAAAACCCGCTGCTCTCAGATATGCTTCGCTTTTGCGTGGGCACATGCCTGTTTTTGCAGGAAATGGCCAACCAATCAACATCGCTTTGTCTGTTTGCGTGTGTAGGAGTATGTGGTTGGGTGGTTGTGTACACACAGTACAAAGTGCAATGTGTGTGTGCGCAACTATGTTTTGGTCTTAGTGCTACAAAGCCACAAAAGCCAAAACACCACCATGTATAAAAAAATTGCACCAGCAGTCTCAGTCAGAGAACACTGGACAACCTGTGACCCCGAATGACATCCTCCTTAGCTAACCCTATTAAAGTGAATAAATGCCCTCCATTCAAAACAGGATCTCACTTGCACATTCCTTCCACCAAGCAAAGCAAGTCAGACTGATTTCCTTTCCTGTCTGCATTGCTGAGATGCTTTGGACATAAGAAGTTGGACTGGAAACGGAATGAACACGGCTTTGACAGCGAGGGTGAATCTCAATGGTCATCTTTGCATCGTTCCTTTATCTGAATTTGCAGACCAAGAAAACTTAGTCCAGACTCTAGATTCAGACTACATTTGACAGAAGAACAACTTTCTTGCAACACACACACACAAACACACACACGTCAAAACTAACAAAGATTTGCAGCAAGCGCTCATAATGTATACACACATCCAATATCTTACCTCCTAGGTGATGGTAGGCTGAAGGCCGAAAGTAGAAGTTGTCCCTCCGTCTATCCGTAGACCTCCTCTCTCTCTGGGGACGAGCCTACCCTCAGGGACAGTAGGGTGTACGGATGGGTAGGAAGGTCAGAGGTCACTCACGGACTGGATGGCGGCAGGCCCCGGTCCGTGGCGAGGCGCAGCCCCGGCTAAGAGTCCATTATGTTGCTGTGGGATGGTGCGGAAAGGTCAGCGGGTTACATGGTCTCGCACGTCCCCGTCCATGGGAAACCACACACACCCAAGGAGTCTATATTTCAGGAAACTGCCTGAGAGAAAAAGCACACCCTCAGAATCAATACCATTGCATAACAATTAGTGTCAATATATGGTCATATTTACCGGAGGTTGTAATCAAGGTTGGTCCTACTTGACGAAGAACACATCGATGCTGTATTAGTCCTACTATCAAATTTGGTAGCGTGGGTTGCGGAGACAGTGCAACATCTACACTTTCTTCCTCTCCCCCTCTAACTCACCGACTGTAAACATAACCCTCTATTCTTGGGACACATACAAACACCGTGAACATGACACCCTGATGATTGATGGGGTCAGAGTGAGAAAGCAGAGGTGGCCTAAGCTGAGTGCTCAGCAGGGGGCCAACTGCCTCCCAGGGCCCTTATCTCCAACAAGCATTAATTTCTAATGATGTAAAACATTGGGGAGTGGTACTTGGTCTCTGATGTTACTTTATCTCTGCATGAGATTCAGAGTAGCTAGAAATATGAGTCTCTGTGTGAAAGGAAGTGTTGACGACATCGTCAGAGACAGCGCTTTGAAAGTTAGTAGGAATTTGTGATAGTTGGTGGGCTTAAGAACGTCCTCAAGTGCAGTCCACCAATCAGTTTATCTTTAAAGTCAAGTGACATGGCCACCTCCACAGGCAAATCGGACAATTATAAAGCCTGAGGGGGAAATGATCCCTAATCAAATTAAACCTGTAGGGATGTCGTTTTACAGTGACCGTGCGTACAATGCATTGAGAAAGTATTTATTCACCTTGACTTATTCCACATTTTGTTTTGTTACAGACAAAACTCAAAATGGATTTTAAAAATACCCCATAATGACAAACTGAAAACATGTTTTTGGAAATCTTTGCTAATGTATTGAACATTTTATACAGAATTCTCTCATTTATAGAAGTTTATCTTTGGCCGCGTTTACAGCTGTGAGTCTTTCTGGGTAAGTCCATAAGACATTTCTACACCTGAAATCCTGGAATTCTTTTTGCACGTTAATCTTTTTACCATTCTTCAAGTTCTGTCAAGTTTGCTGATCATTGCTAGACATCTATTTTCAAGTCTTGCCCTAGATTTCCATGCCAATTTATGTCAAAACGGCAAATAGACAACTGAGGAAAATTCAATGTCGTCTTGGTAAGCAATTCCAGAATATATTTGGCTTTGTGTTTTAGGTTAATGTCCTGCTGAAAGGTGAAATTGTCTCCCCGTATCTTTTGGACAGCAGACTGATACAGGTTTTCTGCAAGGATTTTGCCTGTTTTACTATAGTGCTTTATTGCTCAACAGGATGCATGTTTTGGAATATTTTTATTCTGTACAGGCTTCCTGTTCACGCTGTGATTTAGTTTAGTATTGTGGAGCAACTACAATGTTGTTCTCAGTTCTCTCCTATCACAGCCATGAAACTCTATTGGTTTTAAAGTCTCCATTGGCCTCATGGTGAAATCCCTGAGCTGTTCCCTTCCTCTCCAGCAACTGAGTTAGTCTGTACCTTTGTAGTGACTGGATGGTGTATCAATACACCCAAAGTGTCATTAATAACTTCACCATGCTCAAAGGGATATTAAAATGTCAGCTTTTTTAATTTGTATTTTGCAAGGCATTGGAAAACCTACCTGGTCTTTGTGGTTGAATCTGTGTTTGTAATTCACTGCTTGACATTGGATAAAATTGTATGTGTGGGGTACAGAGATGAGGTAGTCATTCAAAAATCATGTTAAATGCTATTATTGCACATACAGTAGAGTGAGCCCATGCAACTTATTATTTGACTTGTTAAGCACATTTTTAGTTACAGTCTTGTCCCATCGCTGCATCTCCTGTACAGACTCGGGAGAGGTGAAGGTCGAGAGCCATGCGTCCTTCGAAACACAACCCGCCAATCCGCACTGCTTCTTGACACACTGCTCGCTTAACCCGGAAGCCAGCCGCACCTTTGTGTCGGAGGAAACACCGTACAGCTGGCGACCTGAAGTCAGCGTGCATGCGCCCGGCCGCCACAAGGAGTTGCTAGAGCGCAATGGGATGGGGTAAGGGCATCTCAGCTGGCCAAACCCTCCCCTAACGACGTGGGGCCAATTATGCGCTGGCTCATGTGTCTCTCGGTCTGCTGTGACACAGCCCAGGATCGAACCCGGATCTCTAGCACTGCGGAGCAATGCCTTAGACCGCTGCGACACTCCGGAGGCCCGGGGTTGTATTTCTAAACATAATTCCACTTCGACATTATGGGATTATTGTGTGCAGGCCAGTGACACAAAATCTAAAAATAATACATTCTCAATTCAGGCTGTAACAACAAAAATGTGGAAAAAAGTCAAGGGATGTGAATACTCTCTGAAGGCACCGTACGTACATACCCCAACCAGAAGCCATGGATTACAGGTAACATCCACATTTAAGAAGCAGGAAACTAATTTGGACGCTTATAAGAAATCACGCTACGACCCCCTAGCCATTACACAGGCAAACCGTCAATACAGGACTAAGATCGAATCCTACTATGCTTGCTATGACGAATGTGGCAGGGCTTGCTAACTATCATGGATTACAAAGGGAAACCCAGCCCAGAGCTGCCCAGCAACAAGTGCCTACCTGGTGAGTGCTGCTTCTGAAGCAAGCAACACTAAACCATGCATGAGAGCACCAGCTGTTCCGGACGACTGTTTGATCTTGCTCTCCGTAGCCGATGTGAGTTTAACACAAGAACCTTCCCTGACTTTTCCTAAATGTTTTTATTTTACATTGCTCATTTCTCAGAACTATGAAAATCACAAAACAGAAAAGTAGAGCCTTTAGTTTTCTCCCCTCATACTTTTACCAAAAACTTAACTCGCCAAGACAACGCACAGTAGGACGTTGGTACCCAGACAGACGCTAATGCTTTCTCTCTCCTCACTGAATGAATGGCCTTTAATTAAAAAAATATTATAAGAATTAGAATTTGTAATTTAGAATTTGTTCTTAACTTGACTTGCCTAGTTAAAAAATATATATAATAATTCAATTTGGCCTGAATGAGGGTGAAGTGGTTGATTTAATTTAAAAGATTGTGTTATGCCTATTTATCAGCAGCAAATAATTTGACCAGGTGGCCTTGCAGGTTTATATCATTCACTTTTACTTTATAAAAATAATCTGTTATGGGACTGTTTTATTTACTATAACTATTACTAATCAAATGTATTGTAAGGGAAACAAAAACATGCTGTGTGTTGCAGTAGGCCTTTAGAATAATGCAAAACATATTGACTCTATCCAAGCTGATGAGTGGGAAACAAACATGTCAGTCAGCTTGCACAGCCTAAACTATACTGTCTATAAACTATAGCCAAGAATTAATTGACAATAATCTGATGTGTCAAAATCAAAATCTAATTTTATTTGTCACATTCACAGAATACAAACAGGTATAGGTCTTACAGTGAAATGCTTACTTACATGCCCTTAACCAACAATGCAGTTAAGAAAATACTTTTGGGGGGGAGGGGTAAGAGATAAGAAACAAATGAGAACAATAGCGGGGCTATTTACAGGTGGCACCAGTACAGAGTCAATGTGCGGGGGCACTGGTGTCGAGGTAATATGTACATGTAGGTAGAGTTATTAAAGTGACTATGCATAGATAATAACAGAGGGGGGGCAATGTAAATAGTCTGGGTAGCCATTTGATTAGCTGTTCAGAATTCTTATGGCTTGGGGGTAGAAGCTATTTAGGAGCCACTCGGACTTAGACTTGCCACTCCGTTATCGCTTGCCGTGCAGTAGCAGAGAGAACAGTCTATGACTAGGGTGGCTGGAGTCTGACAATTTTTAGGGCCTTCCTCTGACACCGTCTGGTATAGAGGTCCTGGATGGAAAGAAGCTTGGCCCTGGTGATGTACTGGGCCCTATGCACTACCCTCTGTAATGCCTTGAGGCCGAGCAGTTACCATACCAGGCAGGGATGCAACCGGTCAGGATGCTCTCGATGGTGCAGCTGAAGAACCTTTAGAGGATCTGAGGACCCATGCCAAATCTTTTCATTCTCCTGAGGGGGAATAGGTATTTTCGTGCCATCGTCACAACTGTCTTGGTGTGTTTGGACCATGTTAGTTTGTTGGTGATGTGGAGACCAACGAACTTGAAGTTCTCAACCTGCTCCACTACAGCCCCGACGATGTGAAATGGGGGCGTGCTTAGTCCTCCTTTTCCTGTAGTCCAGTCTTCTCCTTTGTCTTGATCACGTTGAGGAAGAGGTTGTTGTCCTTGCACCAGACGGTCAGGTCTCTGACCTCCTCCCTATAGGCTGTATCATCACTGTCGGTGATCAGGCCTACCACTGTTGTGTCATCAGCAAACTTAATGAGGGTGTTGGAGTCATGCCTGGCAGTGCAGTCATGAGTGAACAGGGAGTACAGGAAGGGACTGAGTACGCAACCCTGAGGGGCCCCCGTGTTGCGGATCAGCGTGGGGGATGTGTTGTTACCTACCCTTACCACCTGGGGTCGGCCAGTCAGGAAGTCTCAGGGTCCTTAGCTTAGAGATTAACTTTGAGGGCACTATGGTGTTGAACGTTGAGCTGTAGTCAATGAATAGCATTCTCACATAGGTGTTCCTTTTGTCCATGTGTGAAAGGGCAGTGTGGAGTGCAATAGAGATTGCATTATCTGTGGATCTGTTGGTGCGGTATGGAAATTGGAGTGGGATAATGGTGTTGATGTGAGCCATGGCCAGCCTTCCAAAGCATTCTATGGCTACAGATGTGAGTGATACCGGTCAGTAGTCATTTAGGCAGGTCACCTTAGTGTTCTTGGGCACAGGGATTATGGTGGTCTGCTTGGAACATGTTGGTATTACAGACTCAGACATGGAGACGTTGAAAAATGTCAGTGAAGACACTTGCGAGTTGGTCAGAGCATGCTCAGAGTACACGTCCTGGTAATCCATCTGGCCCTGCGGCCTTGTGAATGTTGACCTGTTTAAAGGGCTTACTCACATCGGCAACAGAGAGCGTGAACACAGTCGTCTGGAACAGCTGGCGCTCTCATGCATGTTTCAGTGTTACTTGCCTCGATGCGAGCATAGAAGTTATTTAGCTCGTCTGATAGGCTCGTGGGAGCTCTCGGCTGTGCTTCCCTTTGTAGTCTGTAATAGCTTGCAAGCCCTGCCACGTAAAACGAGCATCAGAGCTTGTGTAGTACGTTTCAATCTTAGTCCTGTATTGATGTTTTGCCTGTTGGATGGTTCGTCAGAGGGCATAGAGGGATTTCTTAAGCTTCCGGGTTAGAGTCCCGCTCCTTGAAAGTGGCAGCTTTATCCTTTAGCTAAGTGCGAATGGCCATGGCTTCTGGTATGTGCATACGGTCACAGTGGGGACGATGTCCTCAATACACTTATTGATAAAGCCAGTGACTGGTGTGATGTGCTGTACTCCTCAATGCCATCGGAACAATCCCGGAACATATTCCAGGCTCTGCTAGCAAAACAGTCCTGTAGTTTAGCATCTGCTTCATCTGACCACTTTTTTTTAATAGACCGAGTCACTGGTTCTTCCTGCTTTAATTTTAGCTTGTAAGCAGGCATCAGGAGGATAGAATTATGGTCAGATTTGCCAAATGGAGGGTGAGGGAGAGCTTTGTACGCGTCTGTGTGTGGAGTAAAGGTGGTCCTCTGGTTGCACATTTAATATGCTGATAGAAATTAGGTTAAACTGATTTAAGTTTCCCTGTATTCAAGTCCCCGGCCACTAGGAGCGCCGCCTCTGGATGAGCATTTTCCTGTTTGCTTATGGCGGAATACAGATCCACTGATTGCGGTTTTAGTGCCAGCGTCGGTCTGTGGTGGTATGCAGACAGCTACGAAAAATACAGATGAAAACTCTAGGTAGATAATGTGGTCTACAGCTGAGATACTCTACCTCAGGTGAGCAAAACCTTGAGTTTTCCTTAGATATTGTGCACCAGCTGCTGTTTACATAATACATAGGCCCCCACCCTGTGGCTTACCAGAGGCTGCTCGTCCTGCCGATAAATTGTATAACCCACCAGCTGTATGTTCTTAAGGTCGTTTTTCTGCCATGACAAGGTGAAACAAGAGTTTTTAACCTCTTGAAACTCTGGGGGCAGTATTTCATTTTTGGATGAAAAACGTTCCCGTTTTAAACAAGATATTTTGTCACGAAAAGATGCTCGACTATGCATATAATTGACAGCTTTGGAAAGAAAACACTGATGTTTCCAAAACTGCAAAGATATTATCTGTGAGTGCCACAGAACTGATGCTACAGGCAAAACCAAGATGAAATTTCAAACAGGAAATGCCCCAGATTGGAGGCGCTGTGTTCCAATGTCTCCTTATATGAATTATACAACGTGGAATTCACAAACGGCAAGCCGAACAAAGCAAATGGACGCACAGACAGCACTGCAAATTAGAGTCGGACGGAGGTTTGGATATTGAGCTTGAAATCAACGTTGCTGATGTTGACTTTGAGCCTCCGCCACCGATGTCGGAGCTTCGCCGCAGAAAAAAACTGAACAGAGCCAACAGATAGTGATCCCAACTGCCACGGTGAGACAGGAATATGGGAGAGATGGCACGGTTTGGGTAGAAAAGAGTGACGACAGTGCAAAAAGAAGGCAGCCTTCCCAGAATATTCTCAGAGAGAGCAGGCCCTACACCTCACGCAAAGAGCCAAATTGCCAGCGCTCTCAACAGTACTTTGTTTAAGTGACATGCAGATGTTGCAGCGCATCAGAGATTGTACTGTCGCACATGCACACAGAAAAAGGAACGAGTATGTGGGACATGTCAAGGTATGAACGCAAATTATTTATTGCACTCTTGTAGGTCCGCAGGGCATACGGTGGAAAGATCATGGATGTGGAGTCATTTTGGTCTGATAGGTATGGGGTGGACCTTTTCCGAGAGACCATGCCACACAATCGCTTCAGAGAGCTTATGCAACACCTGCGTTTTGACGATGAGACAAGACCAATACAATTGAAGTCGGAAGTTTACATACACCTTAGCCAAGTACATTTAAACTCAGTTTTTAACAATTCCTGACATTTAATCAGAGTAAAGATTCCCTGTCTTAGATCAGTTAGGATCACCACTTTATTTTAAGAATGTGAAATGTCAGAATAATAGAGATAATTATTTATTTATTTCATCACATTCCCAGTGGGTCAGAAGTGTACATACACTCAATTAGTATTTGGTAGCATTGCCTTTAAAATTGTTTAACTTGGGGTCAAACGTTTTGGGTAGCCTTCCACAAGCTTCCCACAATAAGTTGAGTGAATTTTGGCACATTCCTCCTGACAGAGCTGGTGTAACAGAGTCAGGTTTGTAGGCCTCCTTGCTCACACACGCTTTTTCAGTTCTTCCCACACATTTTCTATAGGATTGAGGTCAGGGCTTCACCTTGACTTCGTTGTCCATAAGCCATTTTGCCAAAACTTTGGCAGTATACGTGGGGTCATTGTCCATTTGGAAGACCCATTTGCGACTAAGCTTTAACTTCCTGATGGATGTCTTGAGATGTTGCTTCAATATATCCACATAATTTTCCTCCTCATGATGGCATCTATTTTGTGAAGTGCACCAGTCCCTCCTGCAGCAAAGCCACTGCATTTGAGCCCTGTCACAAAAGGACCAGCTGACATCATGTCAGTGATTCTCTCGTTAACACAGGTGTGAGTGTTGACGAGGACAAGGCTGGAGATCACTCTGTCATTCTGATTGAGTTCGAATAACAGACTTCAAGTTTCAAAAGGAGGTTAGTGCTTGCAATCATTGTTCTTCCGCTGTCAAACATGGTTACCTGCAAGGAAACACGTGCTGTCATCATTGCTTGCACAAAAAGGGCTTCACAAACAAGGATATTGCTGCCAGTAAGATTGATTTAGGTGCAACCATTTATCGGATCATCAAGAACTTCAAGGAGAGCGGTTCAATTGTTGTGAAGAAGGCTTCAGGGCGCCCAAGAAAGTCCAGCAAGCGCCAGGACCATCTCCTAAAGTTGATTCAGCTGTGGGATCGGGGCACCATCAGTACAGAGCTTGCTCAGGAATGGCAGCAGGCAGGTGTGAGTGCATCTGCACGCACAGTGAAGCGAAGACTTTTGGAGGATGGCCTGGTGTCAAGAAGGGAAGCAAAGAAACCACTTCTCTCCAGGAAAAACATCAGGGACAGACTGATATTATTCAAAAGGTACAGGGATTGGACTGCTGAGGACTGGGGTAAAGTCACTTTCTCTGATGAATCCCCTTTTCGATTTTTTGGGGCATCCGGGAAAAAAAGCTTGTCCGGAGAAGACAAGGTGAGCGCTACCATCAGTCCTGTGTCATGCCAACAGTAAAGCATCCTGAGACCACCCTGACCATCCTGAGACCAACACAGCCATGAATAAAGAATGGTACCAACACATCCTCAGAGAGCAACTTCTCCCAACCATCCAGGAACAGTTTGGTGATGAGCAATGCCTTTCCAGCACCTTGCCATAAGGCAAAAGTGATAACTAAGTGGCTCAGGGAACAAAACATAAATATTTTGGGTCCATGGCCAGGAAACTCCCCAGACCTTCCCATTGAGAACTTGTGGTCAATCCTCAAGAGGCAGGTGGACAAACAAAACCCCACAAATTCTGACAAACTCCAAGCATTAATTACACAAGAATGGGCTGCCATCAGTCAGGATGTAGCCCAGAAGTTAATTGACAGCGTGCCAGGACAGATTGCAGAGGTCTTGAAAAAGAAGGGTCAACACTGCAAATATTGATTTCATGTAAATTGTCAATAAAAACCTGACACTTATGAAATGCTTAATATTATACTTCAGTATTCCATATTAACATCTGACAAAAATATCTAAAGACACTGAAGCAGCAAACTTTGTGGAAATTAATATTTGTGTCATTCTCAAAACTTTTGGCCACGAATGTACATCTGTCATATACGGATAGCCTTTCCATCTGCCAAACACAAAATATTTCAATTTATTATATTAATATTACTCTATATAATTCTAACCTTTTCTATACAATAGGTTGGTGTGGATGCACTCGACCAGATGTCAATTCTGTGCTCTGTAAAAGGAGGTACTCGGCGCTGGCCTGTTTGTGTGTGCGTTGATGCTGTACAAGCAATGCCTTGACAAGACAGTCAGCAGGAGCGATTTCATCATGATCTGGCATGTGAACTTCGTGAGAACCACATGAACACGCCAAGAAAGCAGCTACAGCCGCCAAGGCAGCAGCGAGTCCTGCTCTCCCTCTTCCCCAAGCACTACAGCTCCCACTCAGGAAAAAGACGACACAATGCCAAGTCAGCAGGTGCCCATGAAAAGTGTGCAGTGCAAGCAATTTGTTTCTGGGGCTTGCTCACACAAAGCCCCGAAGCTGTACGCTGACTGTGGACCCGAAGCCGAGAGGGATTAACGCATAAAAGGCACGGGTATAAGGGCACAATAAAGTGTTCGACACAATCTACAAATTACTTTCATATCTTGTCATGAATACATTTCCATAAATATTTCTTTATGCAATTCATTCTTTACAATTGTTCATGCACTGGTGCTTTGGTTTAGGAATAGGTCAAACAATTTCGCCTGTGCACCTGGCTGGTTATTTAAGTAATAATGCCCGATTAGACAGTGTTGAGGATACAGTGCATTCAGACCCCTTGACTTTTTCATTACAGCCTTATTCTAAAATATATTTTTTAATCCCTCAATCTACACACAATACCCCATAATGACAAAGCAAAAACAGGTTTTCGAAATGTTAGCAATTTTCTTTTTTTTTACTATACGTATTTAGACCTTTCACTAAGTATTTTGTTGAAGAACCTTTGTCAGAAATTACAGCCTAGAGTATTCTTGGGTATGATGTTACAAGCTTGGCACACCTGTATTTGGAGAGTTTCTCCCATTCTTCTCCGATGAGCCTCTCAAGCTCTGTCAGGTTGGATGGGGAGCATCGCTGCACAGATATTTTAAGGTCTCTCCAGAGATGTTTGATCAGGTTCAAGTCCGGGCTCTGGCTGGGCCAGTTAAAGAAGAAGTTACAGGTCTGTGAGAGCCCGAAATCTTGCTTGTTTGTAGGTGACCAAATACTAATTTTCCACCATAATTTGCAAATAAATTTATTAAAAATCCTACAATGTGATTTTCTGGATTTCTTTTTCTCATTTTGTCTGTCATAGTTGAAGTGTACCTATGATGAAAATTACAGGCCTCATCTTTTTAAGTGGGAGAACTTGCACAATTGGTAGCTGACTAAATACTTTTGCCCCACTGTATATAGTAATAGTGACACGAGGAATAAATACACAATGAATAACAATAACGAGTAAAAATAACATGCCTATAAATAGGGAGTACCAGTACTGAGTCGATGTGCATGGGTATGTTGTAATTGCCGTAGCTACAGTACATTCGGAAAGTATTCAGACCCCTTCCCTGCCATCCCAGCCTCATTCTAAAATTGATTAAATGAAACATTTTCCTCATCAACCTACACACAATACCCCACAAAACCCCATTTTTGCAAATGTATTAAAAATATAAAACATAACTATTCAGACCCTTTGCTATGAGATTCTAAATTGAGCTCAGGTGCGTCCTGTTTCCATTAATCATCCTTGAGATGTTTATCCAACTTGTTTTGAGTCCACCTGTGAAAAATTCATTTGATTGGCCATGATTTGGAAAGGCACAGACTGGTCTATATAAAGTCCCACAGTTGACAGTGTATGTCAGAGCAAAAACCAAGCCATGAGGTCAAAGGAATTGCCCGTAGAGCTCCGAGACAGGATTGTGTCGAGGCACAGATCTGAGGAAGGGTACCAAAACATTTCTGCAGCATTGAAGGTCCAAGAGCACAGACGTTTGGAACCACCAAGACTCTTCCTAGAGCTGACCACCTAGCCAAACTGAGCAGAGCCTTGGTCAGGGATGTCACCAAGAAGCTGATGGTGACTCTGACAGAGCTCCTCCATGGAGATGGGAGAACCTTCCAGAAGTACAACCATCTCTGCAGCATTCCACCAATCAGGCCTTTATGGTAGAGTGGCCAGATGAAAGCCAGTTCTCATTAAAAGGCACATGATAAACAAGATTCTCTGGACTGATGAAACCGAGATGAACTCTTTGGCTTGAATGCCAGGCGTCACATCTGGAGGAAACGTGTCACCATCCCTACTCTGAAGTATGGTGGTGGCAGCATCATGTTGTGGGGATGTTTTTCAGCGGCAGGGACTGGGAGACTAGTCCAGATTGAGGGAAAGATGAATGGAGTAAGGTACAGAGAGATCCTTGATGAAAACCTGCTCAAGACCTCAGACTGGGGTGAAAGTTCAATCCCCAACAGGACAAGACCCTAAGCACACAGCAGGAGTGGCTTTGGGACAAGTCTCTGAATGTCCTTAAACCTCTTGGAACTACCCATTCCGGATCCGGGAGAATTGTCAGCAACTACACTAATTAGCATAGCGCAACGGTCAAATAATCTTACTAGAAAATATTCATAAAATCACAAGTGAAATATAGCAAAACACAGCTTAGCCTTTTGTTAATCACCTTGTCGTCTCAGATTTTGAAATTATGCTTTACAGTGATAGCAAGACAAGCGTTTGTGTAAGTTTATCGATAGCCTAGCATAGCATTATGTCCAGCTAGCAGCAGGAAGCTTGGTCACAAATCAGAAAAGCAATCAAATTAACCGTTTACCTTTGATGATCTTCGGATATTTTCACTGATGAGACTCCCAGTTTCTAACGGTTTTCTACCGTTGATGGAGAGGAGGACCAAAATGCAGCGTGGTTAGAGTTCAACATGTTTAATGAAGACCAAAAACGTGAACACTATAAAATATAAAACAAATGTGAAAAACCAAAACAGTCCTATCTGGTGCATAGACACAAAGTACCCACAGAATATGGCAGCCTAAATATGGTTCCCAATCAGGGACAACGATAGACAGCTGCCTCTAATTGAGACCCAATCCAGGCAACCATAGACCTACAAACTACCTAGAAAGGAAACAGCCCCATAAACATACAAAAAACCCTAGACCAGGCTAAACACATAAATCCCCCATGTCACACCCTGACCTAACCAAAATAATAAAGAAAACAATGATAACTAAGGCCAGGGTGTGACACAGTTAGACATAAAATGTTCCTTTTGTTCCATAAAGATGATTTTTATACACAAAATACCTCCGTTTGTTTGTCACGTTATGTGCAGAAATCCACCGGAAATAGCGGTCTCGACAACACCGGAAAAAATTCCAAATTATATCCATAATATCGACAGAAACATGGCAAACGTTTTTTATCATCAATTCTCAAGGTGTTTTTCAAATATCGATTCGATAATATATCAACCGGGACAATTGGCTTTTCAGTAGGACCGGGAGGAAAAATGGCTACCTCTCTCTTTTACGCAAGAATCACTCTGAGAGCCATCAGCTGGACACTTACGCAATGTGCTCGTTTACGCTCATTCTTCAACATAAAGGCGTGAAACTACGTCTAAAGGCTGTAGATACCTTAGGGAAGACGTAGAAAAAGGAATCTCTTTAAATGGAGGATAGGCATGCAAAGGAATAGAAGGGTTTCAAAATAAGAGGCACTCCCTGATTGGATTTTCCTCAGGGTTTCGCCTGCAATATCAGTTATGTTATACTCAGACAATATTTTTACAGTTTTGGAATCTTTAGAGTGTTTTCTATCCTAAGCTGTCAATTATATGCATATTCTAGCATCTGGTCCTGAGAAATAGGCCGTTTACTTTGGGAACATTATTTTTCCAAAAATAAAAAATAATGCCCCCTAGCTTCAAGAGAGGCTCCTCTGTCCTCCACTCGTTACCTGTATTAATGGCACCTGTTTGAACTTGTTATCAGTATAAAAGACACCTGTCCACAACCTCAAACAGTCACACTCCAAACTCCACTATGGCCAAGACCAAAGAGCTGTCAAAGGACACCAGAAACAAAATTGTAGACCTGCACCAGGCTGGGAAGACTGAATCTGCAATAGGTAAGCAGCTTGGTTTGAAGAAATCAACTGTGGGAGCAATTATTAGGAAATGGAAGACATACAAGACCACTGATAATCTCCCTCGATCTGGGGCTCCACGCAAGATCTCACCCTGTGGGGTCAAAATGATCACAAGAACGATGAGCAAAACTCCCAGAACCACACGGCGGGACCTAGTGAATGACTTGCAGAGAGCTGGGACCAAAGTAACAAAGCCTACAATCAGTAACACACTACGCCGCCAGGGACTCAAATCCTGCAGTGCCAGACGTGTCCCCCTGCTTAAGCCAGTACATGTCCAGGCCCGTCTGAAGTTCGCTAGAGAGCATTTGGATGATCCAGAAGAAGATTGGGAGAATGTCATATGGTCAGATGAAAACAAAATAAAACGTTTTGGTAAAAACTCAACTCGTCGTGTTTGGAGGACAAAGAATACTGATTGCATCTAAAGAACACCATACCTACTGTGAAGCATGGGGTGGAAACATCATGCTTTGGGGCTGTTTTTCTGCAAAGGGACCAGGACGACTGATCCGTGTAAAGGAAAGAATGAATGGGGCCATGTATCGTGAGATTTTGAGTGAAAACCTCCAGATCTCAACCCCATAACATTTTTGGAGGGAGTTGTAAGTCCATGTTTCCCAGCAACAGCCCCAAAACATCACTGCTCTAGAGGAGATCTGCATGGAGGAATGGGCCAAAATACCAGCAACAGTGTGTGAAAACCTTGTGAAGACTTACAGAAAACATTTGACCTCTGTCATTGCCAACAAAGGGTATATAACAAAGTATTGAGATAAACTTTTGTTATTGACCAAATACTTATTTTCCACCATAATTTGCAAATAAATTCATTAAAAATCCTACAATGTGATTTTCTGATTTTTTTTTTCTCGCATTTTGTCTGTCATAGTTGAAGTGTACCTATGATGAAAATGACAGGCCTCTCATCTTTTTAAGTGGGAGAACTTGCACAATTGGTGGCTGACTAAATACTTTTTTGCCCCACTGTATGTACCTAGATGTTTAATATCCATCATTTTATGATTATTTATTTGAATTGCGCATCCTCCTGTTTCACCAGAAGTTGTCCCACTAGTGGGACGCCTAGCCCTAGGAAAGAAGTTTGAACATGCACCTGTGGAACGGTTGTTAAGACACTAACAAATTACAGACCATAGGAAATTAAGGTCACAGTTCTGAAAACTTAGGACATTAAAAGAGGCCTTTCTACTGACTCTTAAAAACATCAAAAGAAAGATCCCTGCTCATGTGTGTGAATGTGCCTTAGGTATGCTGCAAGGAAGCATGAGGACTGCAGATGTGGCCAGGGCAATAAATTGCACTGTCCATACTGTGAGACGCACAAGACAGCGTTACAGGGAAACAGGACGGACAGCTGATCATCCTCGCAGTAGCAGACCATGTGTAACAACACCTGCACAGGATTGGTACATCTGAACATCACACCTGCGGGACATGTACAGGATGGCAACAACAACTACCAGAGTTACACCAGGAACGCATAATCCCTTCATCAGTGCTCAGACTGTCCTCAGTAGGCTGAGAGAGGCTAACATCATCACCTATGGGCACAAACCCACCGTCGCTGGACCAGACAGGACTGGCAAAAAGTGCTCTTGACTGACGAGTTGCGGTTTTGTTTCACTAGGGGTGATGGTCGGATTCGTGTTTATCGTCAAAGGAATGAGCATTACACCGAAGCCTGTTCTCTCGGAGCAGGATCGATTTGGAGGTGGAGGGTCCGTCATGGTCTGAGCAAGTGTGTCACAGCATCATCGGACTGATCTTGTTGTCATTGCAGGCAATCTCAACGCTGTGCGTTACAGGGAAGACATCCTCCTCCCTCATGTGGTACCCTTCCTGCAGGCTCATCCTGACATGACCCTCCAGCATGACAATGCCACCAGCCATACTGATCGTTCTGTGCGTGATTTCCTGCAAGACAGGAATGTCAATGTTCTGCCATGGCCAGCGAAGAGCCCGGATCTCAATCCCATTGAGCACGTCTTGGACCTGTTGGATCGGAGGGTGAGGGCTAGGGCCATTCCCCCCAGAAATGTCTGGGAACTTGCAGGTGCCTCGGTGGAAGAGTGGGATAACATCTCACAGCAAGAACTGGAAAATCTGGTGCAGTCCATGAGGAGGTTATGCACTGCAGTACTTAATGCGTGGCCACAACCAGCTGTTACTTGACTGTTACTTTTGAACCCCCCTTTGTTCAGGGATACATTATTACATTTCTGTTAGTCACAAGTCTGTGGAACTTATTCAGTTAATGTCTCAGTTGTTGAATCTTGTTATGTTCACACAAATTTTACACATGTTAAGTTTGCTGAAATTAAACGCAGTTGACAGTGAGAGGACGTTTCTTTTTTTGCTGAAGCAGTTTATATTGAAGTAATAATGGACTGTCGTTTCTCTTTGCTTATTTGAGCTGTTCTTGCCATAATATGGACTTGGTCTTTACCAATGAGGGACATCTTCTGTATACCACCCCTACCTTGTCACAACACAACTAATTGCCTCAAACGCAATTAAGGAAAGAAATTCCACAAATTAGCTTTTAACAAGGCACACCAGTTAATTGAAATACATTCCAGGTGACCAACTCATGAAGCTGGTAGAGAAAATGCCAAGAGCGTGCAAAGCTGTCATCAAAGCAACGGGTGGCTACTACTTGTTTAACACTTTTTTGGTTACTACCTGATTCCATGCGTTATTTCATAGTTTGTCTTCACTATTATTCTACAGTGTAGAAAATAGTAAAAAATAAAGAAAAACCCCGGAATGAGTAGTTGTGTGCAAACTTTTGACTGGTACTGTATATAAAAAGAATCTCTGCATTGTTGGAAAAGGACCCATAAGTAAGCATTTCACTGTTAATCTACACCTGTTGTTTACGAAGCATGTGGCAAATAACATTTTATTTGATTATTTATTTGTGATCAGAGAAAATATTAATGATCAAATTTGGTTTATATTCAAACTTCGGGTGGCTAGGCTACCTTGACCTTATCAATCCAAAATGATTGACTGGAATTCAATCAATCAATCAACACAATAGTGATGACAATGTACTGTGTGAGTAACTTTTTAAGGAAATATGCAAATAACTACACAATGTAATCCCACATAAAGAAAGCTCAGCCCTGTTAGTTCCATTATCCAATCGCAGTTCTGTACTTTTTTTTACCATACGAACTGATGAGAGAGAACTGGTCCCATCACAGCCCATATAAAACCATTTTACAACTAGGTACCAGAGTTACCCATTTAGGTTAGCCTACCAGATCAGGGGGGAAAAAAACACTCCTGTGGTTCAGTGTTAATTTTAGCACTTTTAATTTTATTTAGTCTAGTCTTATTCATTTGGACTAAATTGACTTGCATATGTCAAAATGTTGTATTATCAAAATGTATTTTTGGGGGTGATGACCCCAAGTGAGTACCAAAAAATAAAAATATTTTGGCGGTTGAGGAATGCCCAAGGGGCCCCCAGGGGGTTCAATGAATCAAACCAATTCACAGACAGGACTGACTGTACACCCACCTAGTGTAGTGTTAGAACCGGAGAGAAACACTCCATTCTTCACCATGCCCTCACAAATGATTCCTTTGTCCTTAGAAAATACACACTTCAGACTTTCTGGGAAATAAACCACCAAGAGATATACATGAAGAGGTACGCACACTTATACTATACACACGCTACTATACATAGCTAAAAAGCCATACAACCCTAGCTTGCATTTATTTGATCATTGTAGATTTTATTTACATACTGCCTCCCCCCCCCAAACCCAGGGAGGACAGTCATTGATACATACCAGTCCTTTCACCTAGGCCTAATGTAGATGGTCAATGTTGTAAGGTTCATTACAGTCTCTGAATTGTCATTAAAAACAGGGGATTTTCCATGGTACAACATTGCGTCAGAATTGCACCATGGCTGTGATATGACTGTGATCCATTAATTGGGTGAACTTTTCTGAACAACAAACTGCAGAGAAAATTCTGAAACATAATGTTAACTTTCACTGCTATGCGGATGACACACAGCTGTACATTTCAATGAAACATGGTGAAGCCCCAAAATTTCCCTCGCTTAGAAGCCTGTGTTTCAGAAGTGGATGGCGCAAACCTTCTACTTTTAAACTCGGACAAAACAGAGATGCTTGTTCTAGGTCCCAAGAAACAAAGAGATCTTCTGTTGAATCTGACAATTAATCTTGGTGGTTGTACAGTCGTCTCAAATAAAACTGAAGGACCTCAATATCAAGAGTGTTTCAAGACTGTTTCAAGGACAGCTTTTTTCCATCTACGTAACATTGGAAAAATCAGAAACTTTCTGTCCAGAAATGATGCAGAAAAATGTATCCATGCTTTTGTTACTTCTAGGTTAGACTACTGCAATGCTCCACTTTCCGGCTACCTGGATAAAGCACTAAATAAACTTCAGTTAGTGCTAAATACGGCTGCTAGAATCCTGACTAGAACCCCAAAAAATTATCATATTAGTCCAGTGCTAGCCTCCCTACACTGGCTTCCTGTTAAGGCAAGGGCAAGGGCTGATTTCAAGGTTTTACTGCTAACCTACAAAGCATTACATGGGCTTGCTCCTACCCATCTTTCCGATTTGGTCCTGCCGTACATACCTACACATACGCTACGGTCACAAGATGCAGGCCTCTTAATTGTCCCTAGAATTTCTAAGCAAACAGCTGGAGGCAGGGCTTTCTCCTATAGAGCTCCATTTTTATGGAATGGTCTGCCTACCCATGTGAGAGACGCAGACTCGGTCTCAACCTTTAAGTCTTTACTGAAGACTCATCTCTTCAGTAGGTCATATGATTGAGTGTAGTCTGGCCCAGTACTGTGAAGGTGAACGGAAAGGCTCTGGAGCAGCGAACTGCCCTTGCTGTCTCTGCCTGGCCGGTTCCCCTCTCTCCACTGGGATTCTCTGCCTCTAACCCTATTACAGGGGCTGAGTCACTGGCTTACTGGTGCTCTTCCATGCCGTCCCTAGGAGGGGTGCATCACTTGAGTGGGTTGAGTCACTGACGTGATCTTCCTGTCTGGGTTAGCGCCCCCCCTTGGGTTATGCCGTGGCGGAGATCTTTGTGGGCTATACTCGGGCCTTGTCTCAGGATGGTAAGTTGGTGGTTGAAGATATCCCTCTAGTGGTGTGGGGGCTGTGTTTTGGCAAAGTGGGTGGGGTTATATCCTGCCTGTTTGGCCCTGTCCGGGGGTACCATCGGATGGGGCCACAGTGTCTCCTGACCCCTCCTGTCTCAGCCTCCAGTATTTATGCTGCAGTAGTTTATGTGTCGGGGTCTAGGGTCAGTCTGTTATATCTGGAGTACTTCTCCTGTCTTATCCAGTGTCCTGTGTGAATTTAAGTATGCTCTCTCTAATTCTCTCTCTCTCTCTCTCTGAGGACCTGAGCCCTAGGACCATGCCCCAGGACTACCTAGCATGATGACTCCTTGCTGTCCCCAGTCCACCTGGCCGTGCTACTGCTCCAGTTTCAACTGTTCTGCCTGCGGCTATGGAACCTTGACCTGTTCACCGGACGTGCTACCTGTCCCAGACCTGCTGTTTTCAACTCTCTAGAGACAGCAGGAGCGGTAGAGATACTCTTAATGATCGGCTATGAAAAGCCAACTGACATTTACTCCTGAGGTGCTGACTTGTTGCATCCTCGACAACTACTGTGATTATTATTATTTGACCATGCGGGTCATTTATGAACATTTGAACATCTTGGCCATGTTTTGTTATAATCTCCACCTGGTACAGCCAGAAGAGGACTGGCCACCCCTCATAGCCTGGTTCCTCTCTAGGTTTCGGCCTTTTCCTAGCAAGTTTTTCCTAGCCACCGTGCTTCTACACCTGCATTGCTTGCCGTTTGGGGATTTAGGCTGGGTTTCTGTACAGCACTTTGAGATATCAGCTGATGTAAGATGGGCTATATTAATGCATTTGTTTGGAAAATGGCAGTGGTCCGGTTCACCCAGTCGAGTAATTGCTGATTCATGCGCCAACAGTACAGCGAGGCCTTTCACTCATAATGAAGTCATCACTCCACTGTTAGAAAAACAAGGGCGATTGAATGGGCAATCTTTATTAATCATGAGCACTTGAACACAGACAACTGGCATTGTTTCTTTGCGCAATTGTTCCACGTGTACGGACAAAACCCACTAAGAGGTGACGTTTAAAGGGCAGTACTATTGGTACTGACTAAGGCTTTGCTTTAAGTGTTGTAACATGCAATGCTGTTTGTCTTGATCTCCCGTTATTTGAATCTTTTAAGTAGCCTACTCGACAAATATATTTTGAAAAGGCCCTGCGTGTAGTAAAAAATATAGGCCTAATTAGATCCTACTGATTGAACATTCACCAACTATTCTTTGTATCGCTAACCTTAACTTGTAGTAAAAACTGGTTTGCATGAAATTGTGAACCTACTTTCATCCACAACATACTGTATTTCAATAGAAGATACTAAAGAATATTCCTTCACAGTTCGTAACAGATATAGGACCATCATTCAAAGCAAGGCTTAAATGTACAAACTCGTAGCAGGAAATTTGATACAGTACTACAGGGACAAACGTTCTCTCTATCAATTGGAGGAGGTGGATGATATGGTAAAGATGAGTGGGTTTCGAAATAAATTCAACCATCTAAGGAAAAATGAGACAGTGCAGTGAATCCTGTTCTCACACTCATTCACACAGCCTGACCCTCATTTACACAGCCTGACCCAGATTAAGAAATTTAAATGGTGGCTTGATTGCACAGAAGCGGCACATCTGCCTCAGGTAGAAACTGAGGATGTGCACGGTTATTTGAATATCCGAATGGACGTTAGTATTCGAGTACTTGTGTGGGTATTAATTTTTGCAGCAAAAGAAAGTTTAGTTCTATTTTAACCCCGAAAAGACAAAACAAAAAACTTTTCAATGCAGTTTATGACATGCAGCCCATAAAAAGAGACTGGTTGCTGTCCGGTATCCTTCATGAGTGCAGCTTGTTATTTACATTGGCCAATCAAAGTGTCAAAGAGGCTCAATGTGTAGCGAGTGTAGTGAGAGTTCACTAATGCAATGCAAGATAGCATAAATGTACGGAATACAAAATGAGAAGCAGTAGCTAGGCTAGAACAAAAATGTATAGTTGGTTTGAGGTTAAAACTGCAATATGTAACTTTTTGGGTGACTCGACCAAATTCACAAAATGTTTTGTTATAGATCTGTCACTCATTGAAAAAAAGTATAAGAAGCAGTAGATTGGTTGTAAGTGCGCCATTTCTACGCTTCCTTTGCTTACGTTTCATTTTAGCGTATTTTACTTTCGGTTTTGTACACCAGCTTCAAACAGCTGAAAATATAATATTTTTGGTAACGGAAAACATATTTCACAGCGGTTTAGATTGTACAATGATTCTCTAAAATATAATTGCTTGTTTTGTCACAAACTGAAATTAGGCGAACTATTCGAATTTTTGCAACCAGGAAATGGCGGAGCAATTTCTGTATAGTGCATCTTTAATTGATCTGGCCTGAATAATAGTGCTAATTGCTTACTTATTTGGAAGTAATCATCCAATTGTCACCCCAGCACTACAGCTACTGGATTCTGAAGGGAGTTCCAGCTGGCATCAAAAGGAGTTGGTGAAGAAAATGCATCATAGCTGTTTGGTGAGGCAATTAAAGGAGATTGACAAATATATTGTCACATATATCATTTGTCACTTATTGTTCTCATGACAAAAAAGTAGACTATTTGACAATCCATTAAAGGTGAAAAATACAACGAAGAAAATGGTTTAGCCTATATATTGGGTCTGTAAAAGACAAGTCATATCCTGTTTGATTAGCAAACACTAGGCAAGATTATAAAACATATTTTTGCTCTCAAAATGCGTGGCCTTATATGGCTCCATATAGACAATTCGGCATTACTCATGGCAAAACACGCTATTGTTTTGATCACGAGCACTTGTTAGTGCCAGAAAAGGCATTGATCCTCTCAGGCAGTCAATGAGATATCAGCACCCTAAGCAGTCAGATATTGACTGAGTCCAAAATGCACTCAGGACTCACTGAGGCATGGGGGAGCCAGTCGTTCAGCTTCTTTGAAGAGATTACTGCACTTAATTTAACAACTCCACTTTGCACTGATCAAATAAACTTCCTGATTAGGCCATTGTCACCATTCCCTGTGAGGTTTGTTGAGTGATTAATTATCTAAATTTAAAACACTGAGGGGAGAAGCTTGCCATATAGTGTATGAGAGTGAGTGAAAGTTTGGTGCCTAGTGAATAAGACTCATGTTGTGGTCAGTGAGTAGCCTAAATAGTCCATTCAAACACAGTAAAATAAAAATAAAATAGGGGGGAAACCCACATGGGACTTTATGCTGTTGGTCACAATCAGGGATTTCAGTTCTACTATTAGCGAAGAGCCATTAACCTTAATTGCTCCAGTAAGATGTGTGTAAATTGGTTACGTAATGACAGGTATAAAACCATAACCACCGTTGCTATCAGATCCCCATATAATGGCACCAGTCTATGCTAATGAGTAGCTAATGTGCATGTCTACAAAAGACAAATGATCAAATGTGGGTACATGTAAATAATTCCATTAGCAGTAGATTATTTTTGCATTATACAGGTAGTCAGATTCTTTGAATGATCCCTACCTGGTTGAGGCACTGAGATTCTCCCACTTATATGGCTTACATGTGCAATAACATAATTTGTTGACTAAAAACAGTCCAAATCAATTATCACTTTTTCTATTCATACTTGTAAGCCATTACCACAGTATCGACAGTATTACCATTGTAAGTGGTCGGATTTTGTCATTATTAGTATAATCCCTGTGAATCTGTACCTTCTGGTTTCTGTATGGGAGTTCTTTGACAGTCTCTGTGGTTTGGCTGTGTTTGGCAGGGCTGGGCTGGGGTGAGGCAGGGCACAGTGCGTAAGAGGTAGAGAGCCGTGTTCAGTCAGTAGACCTAACTGCTGCCCTCAGGCTCCGTATCTGACACCAGGTGTGTGATAAGACACTGCGTGTGAAGGCAGAGTGGAGAGTGGAGCTACACGTTTACTCTCCTTTTCTCCTGCAGGTTCACCTACCTTCTTTTCTGGTGGTTTTCTAACGCTGTTAAACTTGCTTCGTATTGCTAGAGAAGTCTGAATGTGATGCAAAGTACAGCAAACACAAATAATTGACAATGTACAATGAATTTAGATTCTCGCGCCAGCCATCCCCAGCCCCCCCCCAGTCGGTCAAATATTATTAATCTCTTCTCAGCAGTGGTATGATCTGTGAGAATGAGTTTACCAATCCGTGACTACTGTGCATTCTGAAAGTATTCAGACCCGTTTACTTTTTCCACATTTTGTTACGTTACAGGCTTAATCTAAAATGGCTAAAAAAATATATATTAATCTCAGTCTACACACTCATACACACACTACCTCATAATGACAAAGCAAAAACAGGTTTAGAAATTTGGGGAATTTGTTAAATTTAAAAACTGAAAATATCAAATTTACATAAGGATTCAGATCCTTTACTCAGTACTTTGTTGAAGCACCTTTGGCAGCGCTTACAGCCTCAAGTCTTCTTCAGTACAGTGGTTTGTCCTTTAAAAGTTGCAGTGTACTACGGCGCAGCTTGCATGGTGCCGCAAACCTCTATGGCACGTTATTTAAGTGTGAACCATTGGTACCATTAATGCTAGTTAGCGCTAGTTTGACCACAAAAGGGCATCTTTGAGAAGCTTTCTCAGCCTTCAATAGTGCCTGTACTAGAGAATTTAAAACCTTTTTGTAATAACATAGTACATGGGATTGATTAAGAAATTTTGCTAAATTAATTTGATTAATATTATGGGGTTTCTATTCCAAGAAAAATGAAAAACCCTCTTGGTTTCAGTTAGGATGGAACAGAAAATATGGCGCTGTACAACGTGATGGTCGAGAGTAGGCTACAGTACTGGGCTATTTAGCAAAGTCTTCTTGGGTATGATGCTACAAGCTTGGCACACCTGTATTTGGGGAGTTTACATTCTTCTTTGCAGATCCTCTCAGGCTCTGTCAGGTTGGATGGGGAGCATTGCTGCACAGTTAATTTCAAATCTCTCCAGGGATTTTAGATCAGGTTCAAGTTCGGGCTCTGGCTGGGCCACTCAAGGACATTCAGAGACTTGTCCCGAAGCCACTCCTGCGTTGTCTTGGCTGTGTGCTTAGGGTCGTTGTCCTGTTGGAAGGTGAACCGTCGCCCCAGTCTGAGGTCCTCAGTGCTCTGGAGCAGGCTTTTCATCAAGGAACTCTCTCTGTACTTTGCTCCGTTCATCTTTCCCTCGATCCTGACTAGTTTCCCAGTCCCTGAATAACCTTCCCACAGCATGATGCTGCCACCACCATGCTTCACCATAAGGATGGTGTCAGGTTTCCTCCAGATGTGATGCTTGGCATTCAGGCCAAAGAGTTCAATCTTGGTTTTCATCAGGCCATCTATTTTCTCATGGTCGCAGAGTCCTTTAGGTGCCTTTTGGCAAACTCCAAGCAGGCTGTCATGCCTTTTACTGAGGAGCGGCTTCCATCTGGCCACTCTACCATAAAGGCCTGATTGGTGGAGTGCTGCAGAGATGGGTGTCCTTCTGGAAGGTTCTCCCATCCCCACAAAGGAACTCTGGAGCTCTGGCAGAGTGACCATTAGGTTCTTGGTCACCTCCCTGACCAAGGCTCTCCTCCCCCTCGATTGCTCAGTTTGGCCGGGTTGTGGTGGTTCCAAACTTCTGTTCTTGGGGACCTTCAATGGTATATAAATGTTTTGGTAACCTTCCCCAGATCTGTGCCTTGACACAATCCTGTCTGAGCTCTACGTACAATTCCTTCGACCTCATGGTTTGGTTTTTGCTCTGACATGCACTGTTAACTGTGGGATCTTATATAGACATGTGTATGCCTTTACAAATCATGTCCAATCAATTGACTGTACCACACATGGACTCCAATCAAGTTGTAGAAACATATCAAGGATGATCAATGGAAACAGGATGTACCTGAGCTCAATTTGAGTCTCATAGCAAAGGTTCTGAATACTAAGGTACCTGTTTTTTCTTTTTCATACATTTGCTAAAATGTCTAAAAACCTGTTTTCGCTTTGTCATTAAGGGGTAATGTGTGAGGATTGATGAGGATTATTTATTTAATCCATTTTAGAACAAGGTTGTAACATAACAAAATGTGGAAAAAGTCAAGGGGTCTGAATATTTTTTCTGAATGCACTGTATATGACTCTGTATCATGTACGGTTCACGGATCATTGGGTCTTCATTACAAAAATGTCTGTAGAGTCCAAATGGTTTGAGCTACAAACTATTAAAAGCTATCTATGAAAACAACACGCACATGTACAGTTGAAGTCGGAAGAACACATACACATAGGTTGGAGTTACTAAAACTCATTTTTCAACCATTCCACAAATTTCTTGTTAACAAACTATAGTTTTGGCAAGTCGGTTAGGACATCTAATTTGGGCATGACACAAGTAATTTCACCAACAATTGTTTACAGGCAGATTATTTCACTGTATCACAATTCCAGTGGGCCAGAAGTTTACATACACTAAGTTGACTGTGCCTTTAAACAGCTTGGAAAATTCCAGAAAATGTCATGGCTTTAAAAGCTTCTGATAGGCTAATTGACATCATTTGAGTCAACTGGAGGTGTACCTGTGGATGTTTTTCAAGGCCTACTCAGTGCCTGTTTGACATCATGGGAAAATCAGCCAAGATCTCAGAAAAACAATTGTAGACCTCTACAAGTCTGGTTCATCCTTGGGAGCAATTTCCTGAAGGTCTGAAGGTACCACGTTCATCTGTACAAACAATAGTACGCAAGTATAAACACCATGGGACCACGCAGCAGTCATACCGCTCAGGATGGAGACGGGTTCTGTCTCCTAGAGATGAACGTGCTTTGATGCAAAAAGTGCAAATCAATCCCAGAACAACAGCAAAGGACCTTGTGAAGATGCAGGAGGAAACAGGTACAAAAGTATCATATCCACAGTAAAACGAGTCCTATATCGACATAACCTGAACGGCTGCTCAGCAAGGAAGAAGCCACTGCTCCAAAACCGCCATAAAAAAAGCCTGACTACAGTTTGCAACTGCACATTTTTTTTGTCCCTTTATTTTACTAGGCAAGTCAGTTAAGAACAAATTCTTATTTTCAATGATGGCCTAGGAACAATGGGTTAACTGCCTGTTCAGGGGCAGAACGACAGATTTGTACCTCGTCAGCTCGGGGGTTTGAACTTGCAACCTTCCAGTTACTAGTCCAACGCTCTAACCACTAGGCTACCCTGCCGCCCCATAGGGACAGAGATTGTACTTTTTGGAGAAATGTCCTCTGGTCTTGATGAAACAAAAATGGAACTGTTTGGCCATAATGACCATCATTATGTTTGGAGGAAAAATGCGGAGGCTTGCAAGCCGAAGAACACCGTCCCAACCATGAAGCACGTGGGTGACAGCATCATGTTGTGGGGGTGCTTTGCTGCAGGAGGGACTGGTACACTTCACAAAATAGATGGCATCATGAGGAGGAAAATTATGTGGATATATTGAAGCAACATCTCAAGACACCAGTTAAAGCTTGGTCACAAATGGGTCTTCCAAATGGATAGTGACCCCAAACATACTTCTAAAGTTGTGGCAAAATGGCTTAAGGACAACAAAGTCAAGGTATTGGAGCGACCATCACAAAGCCCTGACCTCAAACCTGTAGAAAATGTGTGGGCATAACTGAAAAAGCGTGTGCGAGCAAGGAGGCCTACAAACCTGACTCAGTTACATCAGACAGCTCTGTCAGGAGGAATGGGACAACATTCACCCAACTTATTGTGGGAAGCTACCCAAAACTTTTGAACCAAGTTAAACAGTTTAAAGGCAATGCTACCAAATACTAATTGAGTGTATGTAAACTTCTGACCTACTGGGAATGTGATGAAAGAAATAAAAGCTGAAATAAATCCTTCTTTCTACATTTATTCAGACATTTTAATTTCTAAAATAAAATGGTGATCCTAACTGACCTAAGGCAGGGAATTTTTACTTGGATTAAATGTCAGGAATTGTGAAAAACGGAGTTAATGTATTTGGCTAAGGTATATGTAAACTTCCGACTTCAACTGTAACATGTTTTGGGCTGTCACTCATAAGCCAGCAGCATACCACCCTGCATCCTCCTGCTGTCTTGCTTCTGAAGCTAAGCAGGGTTGGTCTTGGTCAGTCCCTGGATGGGAGACCAGATGTAGTAGGAAGCACCCTTTCCTCAGGTCTAAAACAAATATCCCAACACCCCAGGGCAGTGATTGGGGGCATTTCCCTGTGTAGGGTGCTGTCTTTCAGGTGGGACATTAAACAGGTGTCCTGACTCTCTGTGGTCACTGAAGGTCCCATGGCACTTATCATACAAGTGGCTAAAATCTCATGCCATCATGGCCACCTAATCATCCCCAGCTTACAATTGGCTCTTTCATCCCCTCTCCCCTGTAACTATTCCCCATGTTGTTGCTGTAAATGAGAATGTGTTCTCAGTCAACTTACCTGGTAAAATAAGGGGGAAATAAATAAATAATTGCTACACAAGAGTAGTTAGAAGTTAAGAGGTTATTCTTCATATGAAATAGTGTATATAATAAGCTCACAATGTTGCCATCACAAACACTGAACTCCACACAGTTGTCATTGACTAATTGGATATTAATTTCCCAGTGAGCAATCATTTATCAGGTTTTTGCTTTAGCTGACTTTTAAAAAATATATTAACATTTGTCAATAAAAAAAACAAATGAATGCAACTGTTTGGTCAAATGTGTGCGTTCTACTTGTAGCCCTGGTTGTCCTGAAACGAAAATGGTAAAACACTTCATTGTGAGGCTAAATATAAGGGCTGGACATGGAGATAAATTAAAGTCAGATAAATTGAAAGCCAATTTTTGCTGGGGTCTCAGGACTGATTGAGTTAAACACTTCTTTGGGATAGGGGGCAGCATTTTCACTTTTGGATGAAAAGCATGCCCAGAGTAAACTGCCGCCTACTCAGTCCCAGATGCTAATATATGCATATTATTATTAGTATTGGATAGAAAACACTCTGGAGTTTCTAAAACTGTTTGAATGAGTATAACATAACTCATATGGCAGGCAAAAACCTAAGAACAAAATCCAAACAGGAAGTGGGTAATCTGAAGTTTGTAGTTTTTGAACTCAGCCCCTATCAAATACACAGTGGGATATGGGTCATTTTGCACTTCCTAAGGCTTCCACTAGATGACAACCGTCTTTAGAACGTTGTTTCAGGCTTCTACTGTGAAGGAGGGCCGAATGAGAGCTGATTGAGTCAGAGGTCTGGCAACAGCCTCGATCTCAGTTATGAGCATTTCACATGTGAGGTAGCTCTCGTTCCATTGCTTTTCTACAGACAATGGAATTCTCCGGTTGGAACATTATTAAAAATGTATGGAACTACTGAACATAACACGGCAATGTAAAATGAGATTTTTGGATATAAATATGAACTTTGCCGAACAAAATATACATGTATTGTGTAACATGAAGTCCTATGGGTGTCATCTGATGAAGATCAAAGGTTAGGGATTAATCTTCTCCATTTGTGCTTTTTGTGACTCTTCTCTATGGCTGGAAAAATGGCTGGGTTTTTCTGTGACTTGGTGGTGACCTAACAATCTTTTGTGGAGCTTTCGCTGTAAATCATTTTTGAAATCAGCCACTGTGGCTGGATTAATGAGAATGTTATCTTTAAAATGGTGCCTAATATTGTATGTTTGAGAAATTTTATTCATGAGATTTCTGTTGATTTGTATTTGGCGCCCTGCAATTTCATTGGCGAGGGCCCCAACAGGTTAAAGGTCTAAAAATGGCCACTCATCAGGATATTCACAAAAATGGTTTGTGTTCCCAATTAAGTGTTTATGTGAGAATTGCCAGAACAATCAGATGCCAAAAGTATTATGTTCCCTGTCAGGGAACTGAAGAATTAGCTCCCCTGGCCTGGCTGACGTTCAAGTCCTAGCATCCACCTAATGAATGAAGCCTAAGTAGCTTCAGTTTTACTGCATATCTGGTGTACACTATGGTTACATTACTGGGTGTTACAGGTTAGCTTTTACAAAACGCCGCCATAGGTTTTTCAACCAGCTCGTTCTCAATTTGGGGAAAAGGGTATCCTAAAAATGCCTGTGTCCAGTTGCAGGTGGTTCTACAAAAAAACATAACTCAAAAAGATATTAAAAATGCATGGGTTGTACCATGCACCATCTTAGCTGCCACAAATCTATAATTTTCCAGCTTCTTTGCAGGAGCTAGTCGCTTCAGCCACAAATACCAAACATGGATTTAATATCTTTCTAAGTTATGTTTTTTTTCCTCATGTAGAGAAGATGTTGGACAAACCGCACACACAACTGGAAGAGTAGACCAAGTTCAAACGTAATTTTAGTCAACATTCTGGCTTGTAAGGAAATTTACACAATTTTGCACACAAACGTCTCAGGCTGTATATACCAATTAATTGTGTATTACAGCCAGATTAGTCAGACTAGTGCCAGTGGGGTAAGCCTCAAAGACACCATGAATCATTGTTCCACTCCACTTACTTGCTAAATGTAATATTAATATACACCATTAAAAGGCTTTAACTTATCTGCACATGATAGACAGGCATTGCCAGAGCTCCAAATTGAAGAGACTGGACATGGTTAGTGAGCTTGACTTGCAGTTGACAGATGTCCCATTGCCATACCACACCTATACCTTATCAATATAGCATACCGAAGTTCACAAAGTTGTCACGTGTGTAGCCTGGGTATCTGTTCTTTAACCAGGCAGCAAATATTATTATTATAGAAAAAGTCTAACATTGACATCCTGCTCCCGAGAACAGTGAACAAACTACCAGGTCTCTGGGTATTCTGCTCCATGAATTGTGGTGTTGTTGGACTAGCTAGCGAACTAGCCCTAGATCATGACTCTCAGTTCCATTTAATACTTGCACAGAAGTCATTGAACAATGGCGACTTCTGTACAGATGAGTTTTGTTAAGAGCCCCACATCTCGGTTTAAACCGCTAAGGCGGTTTTGGAAGCTTGACAAGGACCTTATATTTCATATCAACAAGAAATCATTTTCAGAAAATAAAAGGTTAAATTGATAGTACACCTTTATAGGGTTGGCTATATGTCCATGTCACAGCGCTTGTTTATGGAAAAGGGAAGATAGTGTGGACTACCTGTGCTTATTAGCCATCCGTCTCCCCGAACACCTGTGTGTAAACAGAAGACCGACGCCACAAACGTGGTGTTACTTAAAACTGTTGGCTGCAACTATTTTGCACTGTGAAATCATTTGGGATGTGTTATGGAAGTAGAGGTATTTATATTTCTAGAACCGTACCTTAATTGAGAATCGATTCACGTTTAGATTGAGTATTTGGCTGTTTTGGCTTCCAGAGCCAATTTGCCTTTATGAAAAACATAGCAAAGTTCCTTGGACTATACTGTTAGGCTACTTTAATCCATTATTGGGCTAGCGAGCTACATATTCTCTTTCCGCCTTAAGCTATACGTTCACAATTATGAAGTGGACATGGTGTCAATTGTTAGACTAACAAAGTGTACCTACAATTAATTAAATGGAGGGGGAAAAATGTAGCGAGTATTTTTCTCAAAGGCATTTTCATTATGAGCCCACTGTCACAGCCTACCTGCCGATCTCTGCTCCTTTCTCTCACCGCGTTGCTCCCTCGCGAGGCTTGTTTAGATGCCTGTTTCTCTAACAAACAAGTAAATTACTTTAAGACATGACTTGACATTTTCTAAACTCTTCAGTTCCTTCTGAAAACTTAAACATGGATAACTTATTTAAACTATTCTATTCTCAATTGGCTGTATTTTATGCTTGCTTGCATCTGCTCGAGACAAATTGGTTATTGCATTGCTGGCGTCAACACTCAATGGGCCAGTTCATTTTGCAAGGCCCGGTGCCCCGGTTGAGTCGAGATTTAGTTTAAGGACCAATGGAATGGTGTAACATTTTTATACCCCGCAACCCATTGCACCGGGACATGCAAAACGAACTCGCCCAATTCTTTGCTTTCTCTGTACACGCTCAACTCTGTCAACCCACTCTTAAAGGCACTTGTCCCTGTTTTGACACAATTTATGACTACTCATAAAATACAGAACTTTCTGAACGTTAATAATAGTGCCTATATGTACACCTACCCTATTTAAAATACATTTGACTGCAATTTCACGTATACACACAAAATAATGCTGAATGCAATTATTAAATGTTTCTTTGCTGACTGACTTTGCTGTCATGCACAGCCAGTGTTTTTTTATATTCACATATACTTCATCTTAAGCTGTAAAGCTGTAAGTGGTTTCACATAATTGTAATACTGTAAATAAAAAGTGTAGGAAGAGCATGTGCTGGTTAACTGCTCCATTCACTTCATATGGCAATCATATTTTGAAGAAATACTGTATCTCCATTGACTGTAATGTATGCAATGATGTATATAAACCCTTGATAGATAATGCTATGTTTTGGCCATGGAGGGGATTGAAGCCACCGGTAAGCCATATTGGCACTTCTCAGAAAAGCAGTCCTCCATAGGAATGCCATAGGAATTAATGTAATTCTGCATTTAAAATAAATGTAATTTATTTATGTATTTTTGTTGTTGTAGTGGGGACAGTAAAATTATACTTTAAGGAAAATGTTTTATATAATTTTCATGGTGGGTTCCCGAGTGGCGTAGCGGTGTAAGGCACTGCAACTCAGTGCTAGAGGCATCCTAGAGACCCTGGTTCAATTCCAGGCTGTATCACAACCAGCTGTGATTGGGAGTCCCATAGGGGACAATTGGCCCAGTGGCGTCTGGGTTAGGGTTTGGCCAGGGTAGGCCGTCATTGTAAATAAGAATTTGTTCTTAACTGACTTGCCTAGTTAAATAAAGGTAAAATAAAAAATTATGTTTAGCCCACTTAATATAATGTAGAAGTATGCATTAAGGTGTCTGTAATAGAACACACTTGGCAAAAACACATATTAGTACATTTATTTCTATAACTTCCTAAATATTTTTTACAATGTTGGGGAATGCCAAAATGGAGGTGCGGTGCTTGACACAGTATCCTTTGAGTCAACTTGTGTATATGTAAATCATTGAGTTTGTCACTGGATTTCTGCATGTAGAAAGTTTCCCTGGTAGGTTGTTATCATTGTCCTCTGTCGTCATCAAGTGGTGATATAATGAAACTACATGGCCAGGTTAACACCCGTGTGTGCGTTCATGCGTCCATCACTCAATGTGTGCTAGAGGCATCATTACCCAATGTGTGCTAGAGGCCTTCATTACTCAATCTCACATTTATTTTATTTAATTTATGTAATCATATAATAAGCAATGTATTATCAAACTTATACCTACCATGTAGTGCAGGCACTACAATTTACAGTCAACTAGGAAGCATATCTCTACAACCAACAACCCCAGAATGGCCTCCAGTTGCTCCATCTCATCAGGCAAGGGGATATAACGGGATCTACAAACTGGTGGAGACAGGGTTTGTGTGCATAGATTTACAATATTCTTTGTTATAGGGTGGTTCGGGTTTAGTCCCACATGGGCTGGATTAGTAATTCTCTTTAGGCATTTCTGTAGAGCAGCAGGTGTACCTGCTGCTTTCTCCCTACATTGAGTAGACAGGAATATAGCATTGGCGTGAATATCAGTTGAACTATAACTCAGTAAAATCTTTGAAATTGCTGCATTTATATTTTTGTTCAGTGTATATGGGCAAAAATCCTCCATGACACACCAAGGTGAAAAGCAACATTGAACTGAAAATGTCTACCCAACCCTGAAATGTATTTTTCTACTCCTGCAATAGTCTACACATATTTCCTTTCAGACATGTGTTACATGTGTTACATTCTTGACATTAGACAAAAGACAAAAACACCATGCTTTATTGCAGCAAAGACAGGAGACAGGCAGTTTTGTCTGCTGTCCTAAACCCCCAAAAACATTTTTGAAACATCCGATAAGTAGTCTTTTCAAAATATGCTACCCATAGTTTTTCAATCTGTAAAAAAATATAATTTAAATGCCCCCAAAGGGATTTGAAAGCCATGTTATCCAGTCCTAAAAAAATAAAACATTTTATGACTTGTGAAATGACAACTCAGTCTACCTGTAGAGCAGATGTGTGTCGGACAGTCAAATACTCAGTCAACAAGTCTCCCATAAACAAATAAACAACACATTTAAGAACAATACTTTTAGTGACTGCTGTGCAAGTTAGGAAGTTCCATCAGTAATACTCTGTTCTAAATTCATAACTTCTGGCTTTTTGTGTGAGCATAATTGGATAGGGTAGACTTCTCAAAAACAATGTCTCCTTGGGCTTCCACTAACAAATGACAGGTTCTCATACACATCCAAATTGTACTCAAACATCTTAAAATCAATAACTATGTCACAACTCCCGCCAAAGTCGGCCCTTCTCTTTGTTCGGGTGGTGTTCGGCGGTCGACGTCATCGGCTTTCTAGTCACCACCGATCCATGTTTCAGTTTCGTTTTGTTTTGTCTGTATTACACACACCTGGTTTCAACTCCCATATCATATTCCTTATTTAACCCTCTGGCATACATTTCTGTTCTGTCCGTGATTGTAGGTGTCTTAAGTGGTTGTTGTATGTGCTAGTGTGTATGTATATTCCAATTTGGAATTTTTGCTTGACTTTTTGAGTAAACTCCATTGTGTTGCTCAAAACCTGTGTCCTGCACCTGACTCCGCTACATCTCTGCACCCAATCGCTGACAGAATCACGGACAGTTCAAATGGAGTCAGCAGGTGTAGCCAGCCCTTCTCTCCGAGTAGAGGAGTGCGTCCAGCAGCACGCGACCATGTTACACAGTCTAGGGACAGACATGGATCGCGAGCTGCAAACATTGGACAGATGGGAGAGAGGAGGCTTTCCTGTAAATACTACATCATCACCTCCGCCCTCACCTCAACCTACACAGATGTCCACCCTTCCGTTGTCAGGACCCAGTGGGATTAAGTTCTCGCTCCCGGGAGCGTATGACGGAACAGCTGTCGGGTGCCAGGGGTTCCTACTCCAGCTGCAGCTCTACCTGGCAGCTGTTCAGCCGGCTCCTTCGGGACGCGAGAGAGTGAGCGCCCTCATCTCCTGCCTGACTGGAAAAGCCCTGGAGTGGGCCAACGCCATCTGGGGAAGGGAAGGCCCGACTCTGGATGACTACGAGGACTTCTCCAACCGTTTCCGGGCAGTTTTTGATCATCCACTTGAAGGGAGAGCGGCGGGAGAGCGATTGTTCCATCTGAGACAGTTGATGAGGAACGCTCAAGAGTTCGCACTGGACTTCAGAACTCTGGCCGCTGGTGCGGGATGGAATGAGCGGGCCCTGATCGACCACTAAAGATGTAGTTTACGAGAGGACGTTCGTAGGTAGCTAGCCTGCAGGGACACCACTCTCAACCTGGACCAGCTGGTGGACTTGCCTATCCGGCGGGATAACCTGTTGGCCTCCCACGGACGTCTGGATCGGGGTCCGCCCGTTCCATTTCCCAGCACCTTGGATCCAACACCGATGGAGTTGGGAGGGGCTGCTATGAGGGGGACCGGAGGGGGGACCATTCCCTGCACCAGCTTTGGCCGCAGAGGGCACACTCCGTTGTGTTGCTCAAAACCTGTGTCCTGCGCCTGACTCCGCAACATCTCTGCACCCAATCGCTGACAAACTACAATGATTGCAAAGAAGTGTCGATAAAGAAAAAACAATATACACCACAGAAAACTGGATTTCTTTACATTACCATTCGCAAAATAACAAGACGCAGATAGATTACCTAAACCCCAAAGAAAACAGAACGTACAGCAACTGAAAAAAAGGTAACTTGCTTACACTTTACTCAACCTGCAGGTATAATGCAATTATAATGTATTGTAAGAGTTGTCAGAAGCATTTATGACCCCCTATAATGTTTTATCTCGTAATGATCCGAACTAAATAAACAGCCACTGAGTCAGTTAAACATTACTTACATACTTTAGTCATATTTTATTACCAGCATTTTCTTTTTACTTGTGCATAAGGCATATGTTTTCTCCATTTGCAATATGATTTCATAGGAAGTCAAAAGTCGAAAATGTGAACTTCTTTTCAAAAACTTATCAACCCCTTAAAAAAGTGCTTTCTGTACCGTTTTTCGAAATTCTTTCGATTTTTTTGACAATTAATCATGTGTAAGAACTGTATGAATATATTTTTGTCAAATGTTATTATCATAATTTGTTTACTTGTGCATAAGGGATATGTTTTGTCCATTTGCAATACGATTTCATAGGAAGTCAAAAGTCACTTCGTTTTGGCCAAATGCCATAAGAAATGTCCAAATGCAATATGAAACATTTGAAAATGCCAAATCAGGATGTTATGTCCATTTGCCATGCACCATCACAAATTTGACATGCTCAAAAATACTGCAGAAATGCAAAATTGACTGGCCTGATGAACACAGGATGGCTGGGCAGTGATAGTTGTTCCTCTCCATCGCTCGTTGTGTTGATTTCAGAATGTCACTTTGGTGATGGTACCTCACTGTTTAAACATATTGCAAATGTACAAAAGTCAACTAGCAAGTCAGTGTCCATCAGTCAATTAGATATCATTCTGACACCAAACTGATACCATCTGACACCAAACCCACTTTTTCCAACTCATTTAGAAGCCAACTATCACATATTTCAGAGCAGGCCCATAATTCACAGCACCTTCGGTTTAAAACATAATAAAAACGTAAAACACATAGTTAAGTTCTGGCTGTGGATCCAGTTCTGACATTATGTGTAGGCCTATGTGAGGCGACCCCGAATCCCAAGTTTCGGCTCGATAGGTCATTCGGTGCCTGAGCAAGACCTTAATTGGTGCTGAAAATCCAGTTTCTTCCATGCCTTGCTCTAGGGTCATTGAATGAGCTATCTGACAGAAACATTGGGGTCCGTCTCTATGGGCCAAGCCGGTTTCAATGCACCTAGTCTTGCGACTCTGGGTCTTTTCTAAATGTCGTCATTTTCGTAATGGTCACAATGAATTGAAGTCAATTGCAAATGTATGAGGCTGTTTCTCGGTCCGAGAACCTTCTAGAGCCACGTCACTCACCACGCACTATCGACCTGAGGTCTAGAACAGGTTTCTAAAGTTTCAGAACTCTAGGTCTGACGGTTCTTTTTTAGTTTGAATAAAGGTCAACTATTGCAGGCACTGTCTGTCTCTACGCACCTCAATGTGTCCCTCTGTCCTAGCTGTGTGTGTGTGTGATTTTTTTCTTGGAAATTTTATGGGAGACATGACTGATTTACAGTTCATGGGGGTTGCCTAATCACATATATGAAGTTTTGAAAAGATCTGACCTTTTTAACCCTTTGAAACAGCCCCTATGACACCATTTAAGGCACTTCCGGTTGGCAGAGGAAGCTACAAGTAAACACATATCCTGATGGGGGTAAGCCTTTACAGAATGACCGATTTACACAGGGTTGAATGCACTATTTATCACAAACTGATGGTTGGGTATGGAAAAACCCTTTTAGGGTGATTTTAACCACTTCTGGTTGCTCCAGGAAGCTTAGAATCAACACAGGTAGACCTCATAGTGGCCTGATGGATTGTCATTGAAGACAGGTTCATAAGGCATTCATAACCCACATAGGCTTCAGGTTGACTTTAGAGGAGTAGGCAATGTATTCCTATGGGGAGAGATGTAATTGTAATCTGTGAGATCAAAAAACCCTGATTAACTGTTAAGGGTTAATGCCACACGGTCAAGGTTAGGCTTGCACAGATCGGGAGGACCTCAGGAACGTACCGGAGGTCGAATTGTGCCTCTCACCCGAACGGTTCTCTCACTGTCACCCAAAAGCAAATTACATTTAGGGCCAGGCTTCATTTTGGGCCTACTTTTTCATGGTCGCTGCACTCAGAGCAAGCTACGGTCAAGCGGGGCATCTCGTTGAACTCGGCACAGCCTTGAGAATATGGAAATGCCATTGCAGGTTCTGTGTGTCTTTAAGCACTGTACTTTGACACTCCATCCTTGCTGTGTGTGTGTGTGTGTGTGTGTGTGTGTGTGTGTGTGTGTGTGTGTGTGTGTGTGTGTGTGTGTGTGTGTGTGTAGAGCGCTTTTCTTTGACATCTGTTGGGAGAAATGACTGACTTACAGTTCATGAGGGTTGCCTAATCACACATATGAAGTTTTGAAAAGATCTGACCTTTTTAACCCTTCGAAACAGCACCTATGACACCAAGGCACTTCCGGTTTACACAGGAAGCTGAAAGTAAACACATATCCTCCTTGGGGTAATTATAGAATTTTGAGTTTTAAGTCTTTACGTTAATAACTCACTTATTTACTGAGGGTTTAGTGAGTGTGTGTTATTTCAGAAAATCACAGAAATCTCACAGAGCTCCGAAGCACACTTTAAAAAGATTCGTATGAACACGCTGCAACTGGATATGTAACTGTTGGTTTTTTTAAACTATTTTTGAACATCACCAATTTGACATTGTACGATTTCTCTTAAATGACGATAGATTTTTTTTTTTAAAGCCTAAAAAAAATCCAATCAGGAAGTGACTCATGTTTTGAAACCGTTGTCTTCCTATGCACCCCTATTGGCCACTGAAAGGGATATCAACCAGATTCCTTTTTCTGTGGCTTCCCTAAGGTGTCTACAGCATTGTGAAGTAGTTTCACGCCTTTATGTTGAAGAATGAGTGTAAACAACTACATTGCGTAAGTGGCCAGCTGAGGGCTCTCAGAGTGATTCTTGCGTAAAAGACAGAGGTAGTCATTTATCCTCTCGCTCCTACTGAAAAGCCAATTGTCCCGGTTGATATATTATCGAATAGATATTTGAAAAACACCTTGAGGATTGATTATAAAAAAAACGTTTTCCATGTTTCTGTCGATATTATGGATATAATTAGAATTTGTTTTTGGCATTGTCCTGACCGCAATTTCCGGTGGATTTCTCAACATAACGTGACAAACAAACGGAGGTATTTTGGGTATAAAAATAATCTTTATGGAACAAAAGGAACATTTGCTGTCTAACTGGGAGTCTCCTCAGTGAAAACATCCGAAGATCAAAGGTAAACGGTTAATTTGATTGCTTTTCTGATTTTCATGACCGAGCTTCCTGCTGCTAGCTGGACATAATGCTATGCTAGGCTATCGATAAACTTACACAAACGCTTGTGTTGCTTTGGCTGTAAAGCATCATTTCAAAATCTGAGATGACAGGGTGATTAACAAAAGGCTAAACTGTGTTTCACTATATTTCACTTGTGATTTCATGAATATGAATATTTTCTAGTAATATTTTTTGACTGATGCGCTACGCTAATTAGTGTAGTTGATGACAATTCTCCCGGATCCGGGATGGGTAGTTCTAAGAGGTTGAAATCCTACAATGTGATTTTCTGGGGAAAAAATCTAATTTTGTCTGTCATAGTTGAAGAGTACCTATGATGAAAATTACCGGCCTCTCTCATATTTTTAAGTGGGAGAATTTGCACAATTGGTGGCTGACTAAATACTTTTTTGCCCCACTGTAGTTACCTGAAAACTTGATCCAAACATTTCAAACAACTTTACTTATCCAAATTTAGGTATTTTTAAACGTAAATAATCGCTAAAATTTAAGACGGGATAAACTGTGTTCAATACCGGACGAAAACAAAGTGGAGCCATCTTTCAGGTCGCGCGCCCCAACCACAACAGTACACTAGACTCAACCCTCGTTCTGAACAGCCATACTTATTCATTTCCCAAAGGAAAAACATCAACCAATTTCGAAAGACTGGAAGCGAAAGGAACTGCAAGCAAGTGCCTTAGAAACCTAGATCCCCAAAGAAAAACTATTGAAAAGAGAGTGACGGATGGTTTGTCCTCGTGGTTTCACCTGCCAAATAAGTTCTGTTAAACTCACAGACATAATTGTAACAGTTTTAGAAATGTTTGAGTATTTTCTATCCAAATCCAATTATATGCATATATAGCAGGCAGTTTATTTTGGGCACACTTCATCCGGACGTGAAAATAGTGCCCCCTATCTTTCAGAGGTTTTAAAACAAGTCAAAATAAATATATATTTAATCCTCAAGTACCCTAAAAATATTTAATTAAACGATAATATTTCATATGGAAAGAAGAATTCAATAGTAAAGCAAAATTTGCAGGTGCAGGTCCTCTTCGTTACGCGCACAGACTGATTTCCAACTCTGACCCCCAGTACTAAAACTCTAAATTCTTCCTCGTTTGGGAAGAAACAAGCCTGAAATCTTGAACAAAGACTGCTGACATCTAGTGTAAGCCATAGGAATTGCAATCTGGGAGCTGGATTTGGATATGACCCTATACATTCCATTGGAAGAGCATGGGCTCTCAAAACAAATTGTCAGGTTGGTTTTTCTTTGGATTTTCTTCTACCATATATACTGTGTTATAGTCTCATGCATTATTTTAACATTTCTACAAACGTCAAAGTGTTTTCTATCCAATGGTACCAATTATATACATATGCTGAGTAACAGGCAGTTTACTATGGGCATGTCAGTCAGACAGGAAGTGGAGAAAAGTAGACCCTAGCCTAAAGAATATTTATTATTATTATTATACCTTTATTTCAACAAGGAACACAGGCTGGGACCAAGGTCTCTTTTACAGCTGGGCCCTGCGTATACATGTTTACACATACAGTTTAGGTACAATGACTAAAAAAAACTAAAAAAGACAAACAAAACGATCACAGATAATACAAAAAAATATGTATATAAAAATAAAAAAAATACAGCAACAGATTTAATTTACACATAGGTTATTCTACTAACAGCACAAGAACTTGCATTACCCGAAACAGTTACAAGCAATACAAAAATAAAAATGCTTGACGCTTTGCTTGTGTGATGGTTCGTCTGAGGGCATAGCGGGATTTCTTATAAGTGTCCACTCCTTGAATGCGGCAGCTCTAGCCTTTAGCTCGATGCGGATGTTGCCTGTAATCCATGGCATCTGGCTGGGATAAAAATCGATTAAAATCTGCTAAATTTGAAACATACTTTGACGTGACTTCTAACCTAAACAGGAAATTGCCCTTATCATGCATCTGGTGTCAACAAAGCTAGCTTTTATGCTAGCTAGGGCTGTTTACATTGTAGCCATTGCAGCAGCATGAGCAACTAGTGCTAGCAATTCAGTGAACAACTATCCCAAGAATAGAAATAGTTAACATGAATAACAAGTAATCAAGTAACAGAATCAATTTTCTCAGTACCTGTTAGTGAATTAATAAGCTGACACCAACCAGAATAATTGTACGTGGTGTTGCTTGGTCTGCTGCTACATCGTGGACATATGACAGGTAAGCTTTGTACAGAGGCTTAAGCAAAAAAATATATATAGTGAATAAGCTATTTTGCTTACTGTTTAAGAATGATAAATAGCCAGAATAGTTGTGTTTCACTGTGAAGCTTATATTGCATTGCATTAGTACTGCTGGTGTATTATTTCCAAAAAGGAAGGCCTGCGTTGTGAAAAATTCATACAACTATAACACTCCATGCATATTATTAAATTACTCTGAGGACTGCTGGTGTTTTATTTCCAATGAGCAGGCTTGCATTGTGATAAATTCCTACAAAACACAACCATGTCATAGTTCCAGAGGATGGGAGAGACCGTCCTAGAGACATTAACGACACTCAGGTGTGTCCTATTTACTCATTATGATTTCCCTTGTGTTATCTCCTGAGTGAGTTTTCGAGACTTAGTGTTTGTTGTTTTCCCAGTGTTACTGTGATCCTTCCATTACCATTTCTCAGTAAAGTATTATGTGTATCCTTAAACACTGATTCCTCTTCTGGTCTCTTCTCTGCACCTGGGTCCAACCTCACCATGCTACAGCAAGCTTCAGCCTACAACATGGACCCAGCAGAGATCACCCAGATCAAGAAGGTTGTAACCCACCAAGGAGCACTGCTGGGGCAGCAGCAAGAACAACTCTTCCAGATATCAGAAACCCTCTAGGCACATACCGAATCCCTCTATCCACAGTCCAACCCAGGAGGAGTCAACGCCCAAGTCTCATCACCTATTGCTAAAGGCATTGCTGTAGTTCCTCCAGGGAATCTGCACCGGCAACCCGAGATCCTAAAGCAGGAAGTACCAGTGACTCTCTCAATACGGAAGTAGTCAGATGATGCGGATGCTACACTACAGGTCTGTTTTGCTAGCACAGACTGGAATATGTTCTGGGATTCATCCAATGTCATTGAGGAGTACACCACCTCAGTCATCGGCTTCATCAGATTGACATCGATGACGTCATCCCCACAGTGACTGTACATACATATCCCAGCCAGATGCCATGGATTACAGGCAACATCCGCATCGAGCTAAAGGCTAGAGCTGCCGCATTCAAGGAGTGGACACTTATAAGAAATCCCGCTATGCCCTCAGACGAACCATCACACAAGCAAAGCGTCAATACAGGATTAAGATTGAATCCTATTACACCAGCTCTGACGAGCTGCCCACTGACACGAGCCTACCAGATGAACTAAATGCCTTATGCTCGCTTCGAGGCAAGCAACACTGAAGCATGCAAGAGTGCACCAGCTGTTCTGGATGACTGTGTGATAATGCTCCCGATAGCTGATGTGAACAAAACCTTTAAACAGATCAACATTGACAAAGCTGCTGGGCCAGACAGATTACCAGGACGTGTACTCAGAGCATGCGCAGACCAACTGTCAAGTGTTTTCACGGACCTTTTCAACCTCTCCCTGATAAAGTCTGTAATACCTTTCAAGCAGACCACCATAGTCCCTGTGCCCAAGGAAGCGAAGGTAACCTGCCTAAATTATTACCACCCCGTGGTACTCACGTGGGTAGCCATGAAGTGCATTGAAAGGCTGGTCATGGCTCACATCAACAGCATCTTCCCGGACACTCTAGACCCACTCCAATTCACATACCGCCCCAACAGATCCACAGATGACGCAATCTCAATCTCACTCCACACCGCCCTTTCTCATCTGGACAAAAGTAACAACTATGTGAGAATGCTGTTAGTTGACTACAGCTCAGCGTTCAACACCACAAAGCTCATCACTAAGCTAATGACTCTGGGACTAAACACCTCCCTCTGCAACTGGATCCTGGACTTCCTGATGGGCCGCCCCCAGGTGGTAAGAGTAGGCAACAACACGTCTGCCACGCTGATCCTTAACACCGGGGCCCCTCAGGGGTGTGTACTTAGTCCCCTCCTATATTCCCTGTTCAACCATGACTGCATGGCCAAACATGACTCCAATACCATCATTAAGTTTGCTGATGACACAACAGTGGTAGGCCTGATCACCGACAACGATGAGACAGCCTATAGGGAGGTCAGAGAACTGGCAGTGTGGTGCCAGGACAACAACCTCTCCCTCAATGTGAGCAAGACAAAAGAGCTGATCGTGAACTACAGGAAATGGCGGGCCGAACAGGCCCCCAGTAACATTGATGGGGCTGTAGTGGAGTGTGTCGAGAGTTTCAAGTTCCTTGGTGTCCACATCATCAACGAACTTACATGGTCCAAACATACCAAGCATTTCACTGTAAAGTCTACACTTGTATTCGGCGCATGTGACAAAGTTTGATTTGATTTTGATCCCAGCCCCTGAGTGGTAAAACGGCCACCCGGACGGTGCTACAGTCCTCCTCGTTCCACACCGATCGGGCCATGATTGCTTAAATCACCTCTCTACTCTCGGGCAAGGCCCTGGCGTGGGCAACGGCTGTGTGGGAACAGCAGCCACAATCCTGCAGCTCCAAATTAGCCTTCACTGCCGAGCTGCACCAAGTCCACCCAGTCGGTGGACGAGAAGGACTTTGACACTTAGGGGGGTCCAATGAGGCCAGGCTTTTCTAGTTAATTGGATTAGACTGGTGGCTATTGGTAGGTCTACTCCTCGAGGCCCTGGTATTCTACTGTTAAGTATGCCTACGGGGTCATTTTGACATTTTGAGGATGAAATACTCAGATCTGTTGTGGTATTTAATAATATTTATCTAAAAGTACTGCTATACACATGTACACGTATTTAAGAAAAGTCAGGGACAGGTGGGTTCAAGGTTTTTATTGATTTTAAGTTATTGAAATTACAACATTTAAAAAAGTCAGATTGACTGTCTTGGCGGTTCTAGTGTTAACATGTCTCGAATATTAATATCTTATTTTCTGAGAACATGGCAACCATGTTCTGTGTATTTGTTGGGATGTTGATGGAATATTCTCCTAACGACGCTAGGCTGTATCACAACCAGCCGAGATCGGGAGACCCATAGGTAGGCACAATTGGCCCAGCATTGTTCGGGTTAGGAGAGGGTTTGGCCGGGGTAGGCCGTCATTGTAAAATAAGAATTTGTTCTTAACTGACTTGCCTAGTTAAATAAAGGCTAATTAAAAACAACCCACAGAAAACTGGACACCTGATTGAAACGTGTCTCGAACATTAATATATTATATTCTGAGAACATAGCAAACGTGTTCTGTGTATGTTTGATGGGATGTTGATGGAATATTCTCCTAACCCACAGAACTGGACAGATGAATGTTCCTACAACGTTCCCATGAAATGTGTCAAAAAATATTTTGAGTTCTGAGAAAATGGTAACCACATTCTGGGTAACTTCTATTTGACATTAACATTTTGACATTACATTCTTTGCACATCACGGGACTGTTCCTATGAAAAATTTTGTTGATTACTTTTTAATGGAACATTCTCTAAAGTTGGGAACATTTGTTGTTAGCTGCGTAAGTCCACCCCTGCTTGTCAGTAACTGCTTATCTTGGGCAAATTTGAGATGGCTAGAAATGTTGGAGCCAGCCAGGCAGGAGGCTGATTGGTTGTCTGGTGTTATGAACATTATTTAACTTTTGTGTTCCTTTCCTTTTTCTCTCTTCGCATTTGCATTTTTTTCCCCCAACGGCATCCAGACACAAGCATTTCTGGGGAAATGTGGTCTGTTAAGCGATGCAATGTTTTTGCAAACTCTGTTAGGAAGAGAAGGCCATCTTTTTCTGCTCTGATGAGAGGTAGAAAATGTTATGAACAACGGTGTTTTGGTTAAGGTCAGAATGTACAGACTAGAGTACACGATGAAACAAAACATAGATTGCAGAAGGAATGTGTGGTATAGACTAGGGGTGTGTTGACATGGCCATACGCCATTCGCAATCCTATCCGTAAATTGACAGTTAATTGTCGGATCGGATGATACTCTGAAAAAATGGAGGTGTTTTATTATGCCAAAATAGATGTTGGCAAAATATCTCGGTGCACATTCGCACTGCAACAAACCTGCACATTAGGAGCAGTGAGCGGAGGAGTGGGACTGTGTGTGTGTCCTCAACTTGCAACGGACAGCGTTTCATCTTTTTCCCCCTACCCTTACCCTGCTTGTTAGATATTATGCACATTGAGAGCTTGATAGCAAGTGTCCTCACCATGTGATTTATTATAGTAGCAGGCAGCAGCAATCTAAATGATCAGACCAAAAACATGTGAGGAAAAGTGATCGGGTGACAGACATTATGAAGAGAGTGGTCAGAGAAATACAGCTTCACTCTATCCAATCAGAACAGCAGGATCAACGTACAACCAGCCCTTATTTTTACAGTCAGGCAAACTGGCCAGTTGAGTTATTTAGACCACATAGAACCTCGCAAATGACTGACTCAAAGACAATGGTTTAAAAATGCTGTTACTGACTGACAAGAGAAAGATGCTTGCTGCCACCTGAAAATAGCATTTCTTCTGATCACAGATAATTACAAAAAAAATACTTTAGTCATAATCGTATACCGAAAATTGCCCATATCCGTTACGATTCTACTCAAGACTTTTCTATCAAGCTTGCTTTTTAGATCAGGGATGCACTTGATCTGGGTCTGGGAAACCAGCACATAGAGAAATATGGGAAATGCCAAGGAAGTGAGCTCTGGGGATATCCCTGAGAACCTTTGTCAAACATTCAGGGAACTTTTCGAAAATGTTATTTTATCCTTCTCAGAACATCCCTACTTACGTTCTGGGAATGCCGTAAATGATGGGAATTTCAGGTGTGGTCCCAAAGCCTCAGCAAGCTGACAGCCCAACTGCCCAGTTTATGCCCCATAGGGGTTGTCCTGAGATGGGCCACTCCATGGCATTAGTGCACGAGCACCACAGAGGGTCCTTACCATGTGGACAGAGCATTTCATTAATGAAGCTCCAAAAAGCTCCTTGGGAACCAATAACCACCTGACCACAAATGGTAACATACAAACAAACACATGTGCAGACTCTCTCTTTCTCCCACACTGTGAACTCCAAACCTGACTAAATATATAATAAAACGGCTACAGTAACAAAATATTATTAATATCTCTCCCTCTGTGAGTAAAAAAAACATCCTGTCACTCATCTTAAATCAACAACCGTTGTCATCTGTATTTATGACTGTCAATCTGTAGATTTCACACATTCCTATATCAGCCCCACTGTTTTGATGTCTGATATTAAAGAACAAATCCCTCTGACTCTGACTAATTTAGTCCATTGTTACAGATTATCTATGCAATGCAAGACAGGGATTAGTGTAAATGAAGTGACAATCAAATAAAGGATGCTTATTGCAAAGCTCCAGAGATGGAGATATAGAGAAAAAGCAAGAGAGAGAACTATAGAGAAAGAGAAGAAGAGAGATATCTACTGCCAGTGTCAACAAATGAACTGTTGTAGGCTATACATTTTAATTAAATGACATACTAAGTCAGACCATAATAGGCTGAGAGAAGTGCCGGTTGGTCATCATGTCATTGCTAATGTAATTCACCATTGACAACCTCTTTAAAATCAACCCTGTGTTACAGAGAACTGCTAACACACATAACACTGTTAAGGAATTGACAAGGGCAGTGGTTCCATGATACACCATTGTACCTATTATGGCTTAAGATGTGAAAACAAGCGTACACTGTTTATATGTGTTTCAATTGGACTGGTTGGTATATGTGAAAAAAATACAACTTACACAAGCAACTTTATGATATAGGGCTAAACATAGTTTAATTATAGAGGGTGTGGTAACACTTATAGATAACGATAACATTTTTGTACCATGATTTAGGTTTTAGCCATCTCCAGAGCAAGTAAAGTTAAGTGACTTGCGCAAGGGTACATCGTCAGATCTTTTACTTAGTCCGATCGAGGATTCAAACCAGCAACGTTACGGTTACTGGCCCAATGCGCTTAACTATGATGCCTTCATTAGGCCCACTGATAAACAATTGATACTTAACAGCACTCTGAGACACATTGTGGATATGGGCCGAGGTCTCAAGAAGAGCCTGTTAGTATTCTCACATACACCATGCTACAGCATTTCCCCTCTCTCAAAAAGTCCTAGCATTCACACCAAGCCTCAAATGCCACAAGTACTCGCTCCTACAAAGGCCACCCCACCACTGATACCAAATACATTTTCAGGGTACATTTTATTATGGTAATGGAGAGTCTTTCTCTCTAATTAGGACTGCTTCAGACCTGGGAAACCAGAGTTGTGTCCAATAGGGAGACAATGTTTCGAAACAGGGAGGTACAACCTGGACTTGTTCAATATTTTAGTTTTCCCCAAAAATGTGTTTAAAAAATATTGCTACAGTTTTTTGTTGTTGTTTGTTTGTTTTTTCACCTTTATTTAACCATGTAGGCTAGTTGAGAACAAGTTCGCATTTGCAACTGCGACCTGGCCAAGATAAAGCGTAGCAATTCAACACATACAACAACACAGAGTTACACATGGAATAAATAAAACATAGTCAATAAGACAGTAGAACAAAGCAAAACAAAACGTCTATATACAGTGAGTGCAAATGGGGGCGGCAGGGTAGCCTAGTGGTTAGAGCGTTGGACTAGTAACCGGAAGGTTGCAAGTTCAAATCCCGAGCTGACAAGGTACAAATCTGTCGTTCTGCCCCTGAACAGGCAGTTAACCCACTGTTCCTAGGCCGTCATTGAAAATAAGAATTTGTTCTTAACTGACTTGCCTAGTAAAATAAAGGTAAAAAAATAAAATGAGGTAAGTTAAGGAAATAAATAGGCCATGGTGGCGAAGTAATTACAATATAGCAATTAAACACTGGAATGGTAGATCGGCAGAAGATGAATGTGCAGGTAGAGATACTGGGGTGCAAAGGAGCAAAATAAATAAATACCAGTATGGGGATGAGGTAGGTAGATGAGCTGTTTACAGATAGGCTAGGTGCAGTGATCTGTAAACTGCTCAGACAGCTGGTGCTTAAAGCTAGTGAGGGAGATGTGAGTCTCCAGCTTCAGAGATTTTTGCAATTCGTTCCAGTCATGGGTAGCAGAGAACTGAAAGGAAAGACGACCAAAGGAGGAATTGGCTTTGGGGGTGACCAGTGAGATATACCTGCTGGAGCGCGTGCTACGAGTGGGTGCTGCTATGGTGACCAGTGAGCTGAGACAAGGCGGGGCTTTACCTAGCAGAGACTTGTAGATAACCTGTAGCCAGTGGGTTTGGCGACGAATATGAAGCGAGGGCCAACCAACGAGAGCGTATAGGTCGCAATGGTGGGTAGTGTATGGGGCTTTGGTGACAAAACGGATGGCACTGTGATAGACTGCATCCAGTTTGTTGAGTAGAGTGTTGGAGGCTATTTTATAGATGGCATCACCGAAGTCGAGGATCGGTAAGATGGTCAGTTTTACAAGGGTATGTTTGGCAGCATGAGTGAAGGATGCTTTGTTGCGATATAGGAAGCCGATTCTAGATTTAATTTTGGATTGGAGATGCTTAATGTGAGTCTGGAAGGAGAGTTCACAGTCTAACCAGACACCCAGGTATTTGTAGTT